>NC_092343.1:282134288-282450070 GCF_046630445.1 Rutidosis leptorrhynchoides | reverse complement strand
TCTCGAATCATAAAATAAGTCTTCAAAGGAAACGAGAATCAAATGGGAACCGAGCACCAAAAAGTATAGCAATCGAACATGTGTGCCAAAAGAACGCACGGGCTACCCCGCAATTGGTCAGGCCAAGCCTCCCACAGTACCTAACATCGCGAGATGTCGGTAAGAAAATAATGTGCTTAGGAAGATACACATTACGTCCAGATATCATCGATAATCATGAGGTGATCATCTAATCCGTTAAGTCAACCATAAAGATTGAAGTTCATCAGGCTTAAAAGCTGATATATTACCTTTTCGGAGGTTATCCACTAGAAATCTGATCAATCACTGACATTTTGTGTATCATGGTGCGCTTCCCATTTAGCTAGCAAATCTCCCTCATTGAGATAAGCTTTGACTACCAGTTTCCCTGTTTGACGTTGAGGCCTGGTAGATTTCCAGTCGATTTTAGCAATGACTTTTCAAGATTTTTCGTCACCCTACAACTGTTCTGGACTACATCTTCTGAAACAAATCAGCAAGTGTGTCGTTCGGGAGACTTAACTCCCTTAAGGATGGAATAGATACATCCTGTGTGGTTATATTAGGTGGTCGGGTGCAACATTGTCCTTGTTAGGAGAAACAATGAGGATCGCCCTGTTTAAGTTTTCAATCTAGTGCATGGTCCGGTTTCGATCACACGCCACTATCACCGTTCATACGGTTGACACCCGCCTTGGTGCAGATGACCTACGTATGAATTTTAATGTTCATGTAGGATTTCACATTCAAAATAATGAACATGTTTTGAAAGTTCAAGACTTTCTCCTCTAACAGTACCTCATCGTGAAATGATGGGTAATGAAATGGTACAGCTTAAGAGGTATACGTACCAAGTAAAACGGTCGAAAGACTTTACTTCCTTAATGAGTGGATCTGAGTCACTCGGGAATGCCAATCTATTTCAATCGACACTCGGTTTAAATCCCAAAAACCTTTGGGTGCCATAGCTTTTGACTATGGGTTGTGTTGTCTGAGCAAACACAAGCACGTAGCTATTGTTCCTTAAAAGGATAACACTGGGGAAGCTCTAGGCTCCTCTTCCCACAGTATCACACCTTTAAATAATGTAATAATAAAATGATATAGTTTCGAAAGTCTGCTATACCAAGTAACCAAAAGTTTGTGATCAGGCACGTGATTCGGTCACAATCACGCTATGTAATCACCGCTCTCTCACGGTTTACACCCGTTTTGGTACAGGTGACCTACTATTGAGTTTCCCGAACTCGTAGGATTTCATGTCCAAAATAATGAACATGTGGGACAATTTTGGCTTCTTTGAAAACACGAATTAGACCATAAAATACCAAGCCAATTTTCATAATAACGGTTTTGGCCGAATTTTCAATTGTTTTTCTACTTTTTTTTATTTTTTTAAAATAACTTTTCTTTTTTTTTTATTTTACCCCTAATTTTTCAATTTTTTTTACGACCAAAACCCGTGAAACGTCAAGTCTTTTAAAAACAAAACAAATATGATGATGATTCCATTAACAACCAACCCTAGAGATTTTACATCCCCACCCCACACTTGAGATGAAGTAATGTCCCCATCACTTGAAATCAAAAATAGATAAAAATCGAAAGGGTTATGTGAGAAAGAAAATATAAAAACTTATCGAGTTAACCACTGATCGCGGAATGCCAGTGACAGATGGCGCTGAACTGACTGCCAGAATAAGAACATCGTCCATTCCCGATCATTACACCAATATCATCAATCATGCAGTTTTACTGAACTTAATGCCAGACTTGAAAAATCGTTTCACCAACAAACCGAAGAAAATAAAAAAAAACATACGAACTACATAAACGGGACAAGGTGGCACCACCTGATGCCGAAACGCCTTGTCCCTCAAATAAGTTGCAGAGTACATAAACAGAAAATAAAATTATTCAAGTACAGACCAAATGAAAAAGAAATAGTTTCAAACAAATACAACATAACATGCGCAACAATCAATCACTTCTCGACCAAAAATCTCTGGTAGGGTCCCAATTCACACCATACATATCCTGACAAGCTTGGTACGGGTCGTATGAAGGATCCGGTCTCGGAGGAGTAACTGACGTATAATCGGGAATGGTAGTGCGCGTAAGAATATACGCCTCCGGGTTCTGACGCATCTGACGCTGAATTTGTCGCTGATGGACCACCCACTGATTGTGGGCCCTAATTCCCCTAACATCGTACTCAACCCTGTCAACACGCTCTCCCAAATGACCCAACTCTGTTCCACACTGTCCTAGCGTTGTGTTAATCGACCCATAATTGTTTTGATGCCAAGTCATCAAATCCTCGTTATGCCTACGCTGCTCCGCTAACATCCGCTGATTATGCTCCACCTGAGCATCATACGCTGACCTGTTGTCCCTATACTCCAAATGAAGACCGTCTACACTGTTAACCAACGAATTCCAACTCTCTTCACCCATTGACCATGTACCCTGTACGTTCGCAGCACTCGAGCTACCTGCCTCATACGTGGATCGACTAGCCCCACGTCCATGACCTGCACCTTCACCTAGCTGTTGCTGTTGCTATTCATCAGACCACAGAACCCAACCTGCTGGACCACGATGGATAAACTCAGCTTTCGAGAAAAACGGAATGTTAGTGGGCATCGCCTCAACTCCCACTACATCACACCTACTAGTCGGGACCGAGAACGCCCGAGCCAACCTAGTAACAAAATGCCCACCTAATAATGGGCGTTCCGTGCATGTGTCTGTTCCAATTTCCTGTAACCATACCCCTAACATACACGGGACATCGATTGGCTCCCTCAGTTTAATTTGTTGTAGGATCCAAAGATCCCTTTGCTGAATCTTGTTCGCGTTTCTCCTAGCCATGAACATAGTAGCAATCATCTTAAAAATTATTCGATCCTCAGGAAGTCTAAGCATCGACTGAACACTACGACTTGAACTAAACGGACCAGCACTAGCATTTTCCACAGTTGGCCAATAATCACTCTCACTGAAAACTTCCTGCCCAAACACTCTGCAATTCATCAAATGCCACTTCAAATCATTATCAGTCAACTCGGGATATAAATCCAACGCCCGAGCCAACTCAATTTTAGACATGCGACGCTCTAGCCCGCCAAGCCTAAATGTCAAGAAATCTGCCTCGGTCGGAGAGACTCGAGGGCGACAACTAACAGTTGAGAAGAACTCTATAGTTATCTGCTCATAAATATCTTCATTAATCTCAAATAACCTTTCATAAGGTCTCAACTCATTACCCGCATAAACTACCCACAAGTAACGACGCAACTCCCGAACAATATTATTACCCAATGATGAAAGTTGCGACCAATCCAAATAAAAAGTTCGCTCAATCGGACGAGCGCTATTTGTTGTGAACCTTTCTTCCAAATCCTCATCATTCGAGATGTGGGATAACCATAATTCAGGATTATTCGGTGGTTGCCTTTGTTGTTCCTGGTTTCCTCTTGATCTCTACATTCATGAAACAAGTAAAGAAAACAAAACACCAAACTTAAAAGTTAGTGTTAGTCATAATAATAATCACCAAGTACCCTTTACAACCAAACCATGTTTCATGTCAATCCACTTTTTAAAACAATCACCAAGTTAACAAATAACACTTGTAAAACAATGCCAAGACCACAAATCTATCTCATATCATACTATCATGTAAACCAATTCATCATATCAACGACACTCACTAAACCACATTACCAAAATATTAACAAACATGACTACTCATAACACTTTCAAATTTCCACAAATCTAGAAAAGTTCATCATGTTTACCAATTTTCACCAATTTAAATTACTACTACCAACATACTCATCACAACTCAAAAACACATGTTTAATCCTCACTAGCATGGCATCATACATAACTAAACCAATTTTGCATCAAGTCATTCAAACTAACATGACCCACCCATATGAACACAACCCCACACTAGTTCAAAAACACATAAACAATTCAAAAACTAGAGCAATTTCAAGCATGAAACACCTTTATCACCTACAAATTCGCATTCCCAGACATACAAACCCTAATTTCAATTTCAACTTCTAAAAACACAAAATTAATTATAAATTCAAAGCATACAATCATAATCTAACAAAACCCAACACTAATTAAAACACAAAACCCCAATTAAAGAAACCCCACACTAATTCATCATGTAAATCAAAGATTAAGCAAGCAATTACATATAATAAGATGAAATTAGTAAGATAGGAAACAAAATCGGACCTTTGGGTTAACCATTCTTGCAAGATTTGAAGTTAATTAATCAAGAAATTTAAGTATTTGAAATTAGAGTTCTTGGATCTATGTGTTTGTATTTAAAGAAAATGAGGTAGAATAGAAAGAAAAAGTGTTTTGGGGTGAAATAAGGCTGTAAAATCCGACTCCTATTTGTGTGGTTAAGAAAATTCGTGTTTATTTTATTTAAAAAGCAAAACAGTCTGCCCGACAGCAATCGGTGCGGCGTGCCAGATAATCGTGCGGCGCTCCAAAAGGCCGCGCGACGCTCCATTCAACTGAAAAATCGTTTCGAGGCTTTTCAAAGATCTGGCACATCAGGTACTTTAAAGTGAAGCGGCGCGCAAGGGTATGGAGCGGCGCTCCAAGTACTGTTTTCTCAAAACTTCGCAATTTTAAGCCATTTTAACCCATTTTCTCAACCTATAAACCAACAAACAACCCCAACAAAAATCCGAGCATGATCACATTGCACATATAATCAAACAAGCACAAAAACATACAAACTCTACAACAATGTGAAGTTTATTACCGAGTCATTCACAAGACTCATTTCCAACTTCAAGTGACGTTAAGATCGGTTTCAACGTGAACCCCGTCATCAATCTCCAATGGACCATCGAAATATTTATTCACACGATGTCCATTCACCTTAAAGGTCGTACCACTAGCATTTTTTAACTCAATCGCACCGTAAGGGTACACCTTAACAACCTCAAATGGTCCCGTCCACCGGGACTTAAGTTTTCCCGGTAAAAGCTTCAACCTAGAGTTAAACAAGAGCACTCGATCGCCCTCATTAAACTCTTTCGAACCCTTTAACCTTCTATCATGCCATAGCTTGGTTTTCTCTTTATAAATTAACGAATTCTCATACGCATCAAGGCGTAATTCACCATGCTCATTCAATTGTCCCGCCCTTAGGCGTCCGACTTCCTTCAAATCTAAATTGCACTTTTTAAGTGCCCACATCGCTTTATGCTCAATCTCCAACGGGAGATGGCACGCTTTCCCATAAACCAACCGATAAGGAGTGGTACCAATTGGCGTTTTGTAGGCGGTTCGAAACGCCCATAAAGCTTTATCGAGCTTATTCGCCCACTCCTTCGAATTTGACCCCACAGTTTTCTCAAGAATCCCTTTAAGAGCTCGATTGGTGTTCTCAACTGGTCCGCTCGTCTGGGGATGGTATGAAGTAGAAACTTTATGGAGAACTCCATATCGCTTCAATACCTTCTCCATTTGGGCGTTACAAAAATGAGTACCCCTATCGCTAATTAAAGCTTTAGGAGTTCCAAATAGAGAGAATAAACGATGAAGGAACGAAATCACAACTCATGCATCGTTTGTAGCCAAAGCTTGTGCTTCGGCCCATTAAGACACGTAGTCAATGGCAACGAGTATGTAACTATAATTCTGAGATTTTGAAAATGGCCCCATAAAGTCAATTCCCCAAATGTCAAATACCTCGCAAACTTGGATGCTTTGTTGAGGCATCTCGTCCCGTTTGGTGACTTTACCGGCCCTTTGACAAGAATCGCACGATTTGCAAATCCGGTGAGCATCTTTGAAAATTGTCGGTCAAAAGAAGCCGACATCATAGACTTTACGCCCCGTGATTTGGGGTTCAAAATGCCCACCGGTAGGCCCACTATGGCACTCGATCAAAATACGCATACACTCCTCACCGGAAACATACCGGCGGATAACCCCATCGGGACAACAACGAAAAAGATAGGGAGCCTCCCAGAAATAGTACTTAAGGTCACTGAAGAATTTCTTCCTCTTCTGATGCGACCACCCTTTTTCCAAGAATCTCCCAACGAGATAATTAGCAATGTCCACGTACCACGGCTCGTCCACCTTGTCTATCGCCATGAGATATTCATCTGGAAAATCATCATGGATACTCAATTCGTGAAGGACTTCGAGATTTGGGTTTTCGAGTCTAGACAAGTGGTCAGCCGCTAGATTTTCTGCACCCTTCTTATCCCGGATCTCGATGTCGAATTCTTGCAAAAGCAAGATCCATCTAAGCAGTCGAGGTTTTGCATCTGGTTTCGAAAATAGGTACTTCAGAGCAGAATGGTCTGTAAAAACTATAGTCTTAGACAAGACTAAGTAGGACCGAAACTTATCAAATAAAAAGACCACCGCAAGGAGCTACTTTTCAGTGGTAGTATAATTCAATTGCACTCCCTGCAAGGTCTTGCTTGCATAGTAAATGGGTCAGAAGTGTTTCTCGACCCTTTGACCCAAAATTAGAAGCATCGCACATAAGCTCGAATGGAAGGGACCAATTCGGAGCAATTATGATTGGCGCATTGATCAGTTTCTCTTTAAGAAGATTGAATGCCTTTAGGCACTCTTCGGAGAAATTCTAAGGTGTGTCCTTTTCGAGGAGTTTGTTCATCGGGTTAGCAATTTTAGAAAAATCCTTAATAAACCGCCGGTAAAAACCGGCGTGCCCGAGAAAACTCCGAACACCCTTAACATCGATAGGAGGTGGAAGGTTCTTAATAGCCGTTACCTTCGCGGGATCCACCTCGATACCGTCCCTAGAAATCTTATGCCCAAGAACTATGCCCCCTTTAACCATGAAATGGCACTTTTCCCAATTGAGCACAAGATTAGACTTTTCACACCTTTCCAACATCCGTTCTAAATTAAGAAGGCATGAATCAAAAGTGTCATCGAAGACCGAAAAGTCATCCATGAACACCTCCATGCAATCCTCTATCATATCGTGGAATATGGCCATCATGCACCTTTGAAAAGTGGCCGGAGCATTGCAAAGGCTAAAGGGCATGCGTCGATATGAGAATGTGCCACACGGGCACGTGAAAGTAGTTTTCTCCTGGTCCTCGGGCGAGATAGGAATTTGGAAATAGCCCAAAAAACCATCAAAAAACAATAAAAGTTGTTTCCCGCTAACCTCTCTAGCATTTGATCCATGAAACGTAACAGGAAGTGGTCTTTACATGTGGCGTCGTTCAACTTCCGATAGTCAATACAAACACGCCACCCCGTGACAGTCCTAGTGGAAATTAACTCATTTTTATCATTGGTGGTAACAGTCATACCACCTTTCTTCGGTACACAGTGTACCGGGCTAATCCAAGGACTGTCATAGATTGGGTAAATCAGACCTGCATCGAGGAGCTTAATGATCTCTTTCTTCACTACATCTTGCATGTGCGGGTTCAACCTCCTTTGTTGGTGCACCACAAGTTTGGAGTTATCCTCCATTAGGATTTTGTGGGTGCAATAGGAGGGACTAATACCCTTAATGTCGTGAATTTTCCATGCAATGGCCAGTTTATGGGCCTGCAGCATGGTTACAAGCTCAGTTTTCTAACTTGTAGTAAGAGAAGAAGAAATAATTATCGGGAGCTTAGATTCCTCCTGCAAATAAGCGTATTTCAAATGATCAGGAAGTGGCTTCAATTCTAACTTGGGAGGTTCTTCAATTGAAGACTTGCTCCAGTAATCCGCATCGCATTCGAGTTCTTTGAACTCCTCCTCAGTCGGTTCATAGCCGTTTTTCATCAAGGTGGTCAAAATATCCACCTCCTCAACCTGCAACTCTTCATCAATTTCAACCAATGAACATTCTCCTGAACCCTGTAACTCTGGGAATTCCTGCAACAACTCAGACTGGACATTCACAGTGTTAAGAAAATAACATATATCATCAGTGTAGGCAGGGTATTTTAAAGCATGGTCGATAGAGAAAGTTGCATGCAAATCATCTATCCTAAGGGTCAACTGTTGGCCATAAACATCAATGATACACCTACCAGTATTCAAAAATGGCCGACCCAAAATCAGTGGAATCCTCTCATCCACTTCCATATCCAACACCACGAAATCGGCCGGGAAAACCAACAACCCGGTCTTAACTAGCATATTCTCGATAATTCCATGAGGGAATTTAATAGAGCGGTCAGCTAGCTAAATAGCCATACGCGTGGGTTTCAACTCCTCGGGGTCTAGCTTCAAGTAAATAGAATAGGGCATTAAATTTATGCTAGCCCCCAAATCTGCCAACGCCCTCATACAATCCAAATTACCTAATAAATAAGGAATGGTAAAACTCCCAGGATCCTCAAGCTTCTCGAGAAGCTTGTTTGCAACTACCGCTGAGCATGCGTCATTCAACCTGACTGAAGACACGTTCTCCAGCTTCTTCCTGTTAGTTAACAAGTCCTTAAGAAACCTTGCATACTTAGGCATACCTGCAATCACATCAATAAAAGGCAAATTTATGTTAACTTTTTTAATCAAGTCCATGAACTTGGACTTTTCTGCCTCCAGCTTTTCCAATCTCTGCTTCCTCGGGAATGGGAGCGGTGGTTGATACTCTTTAACTACTGGTTTAGCAGCAACAGTTTCTGGTACCCTCACAACTTTCTCAATCACCTGTTCCGACTCCTTATCCCCCTCCAGTTCACTAACAACAACCGATTCACTATCCTTAACCAACGGTACTTGTAAATCATACTCATCGGGCTTCCTCGGTGAATCATATGCTAAACCACTTCGGGTGGTGATAGCATTAACGTGCCCATTCTTCGGGTTAGTATCTATCTTACTCGGTAACTCCCCCGGTTTCCTCACATTATTCTGATTAGCAAGTTGACCAATTTGTTTCTCCAAATTCTGAATAGTTGCTTGTTGATTTCGAAACATTTGATCATTCTTCTCATTGTTCTGAGTAACAGTAGTAGCAAGCTGAGTTTGAGAAATCACAAGCTTCTCGATCATAGCTTCAAGGTTGGACTTTTTTTCTTCGGCTTGGGGTTTCTGAAAATACCCGGGAGCTTGCTGTTGATATCCTCCACTAGAACCTGGCTGGAACCTCGAACCTTGATTACCTTGAGGATTATAGGGATTGTTGAAATTCCTATTAAACTGCGCACGTCCCTGAAATTGATTGTTGTTCTGTTGACTAATATAAGAAATCTCTTCCTTCTGATTCATAGTCAAACCTGCATCACAATCTTTTGCCAGATGTAATCCCCCAAAATACTCACAACCAACCTTCATACCATGAATATCCTTATTTAGCTTCTCCAAATTCCTACCAAAGGAATCCAACTTAGCACTTATAGACCCAAAATAGTCATATGCACCCGTGGTTTCGGTTCTCTTAACTGAAGCTGAATGGAATGACTCATGATCTTGATGCCATTCGTGAGAATAAGCAGCTTGCTTTTCAATTATCTTTAGCGCCTCTTCTTCGGTCTTATCCATTAACGTTCCACCTGCTGCTTGATCAATAGTCTGACGAGTTGGGATGTCACAACCCTTGTAGAAAATCTGGACCTTTTATAAATCATTCAACCCATGTTGCGAACACGAGCGTAGCATATTAGAATAATGGTCCCAAGCATCAAATATTGTCTCACTGCTCTTTTGTCTGAATTGAGAAATTTCTGCTTGAAGTCTAGCAGCTCGAGACGCAGGGAAAAACTTCGATAAAAACTTATCCATCAAAATCTCCCAAGAGGTAATCGTACCCTCTGGTTGCTTATCTAACCATTTCTTTGCTTCTCCCTTAAGAGTCCAAGGAAAAAGCCTTGTCTTGATCGATGTATCGGCAACTTCATGCAACTTAAACAAATTGCAAACATCATTGAAAACACGAAGATGCTAGTTAGCATCCTCACTATCCTTGCCATGAAATTGGCAGTCAGAAGAGATAAAACTCAGGATCGGCCCTGTAATTTTAAAAGGCTGAGTGATGTTCGGTTGAGTAATCGAATTGCCTTGGCCCCCTCGTGTGGCCTTCAACTTTTCTGCCATAGTCTGAGGACGAGGTGGTTGTTCAGCTCGGTCAGCCATATCTTCAGTCTCGAAAAGATCTAATGAAATGTAAGATTCTTCTTCTTCTCTAATTTCAGGTGGTGTATCGGGCACCACAGTCACAGAACTACTACCCAAATTAATTATATTAGCACTCGAAGAAAAAGATGAATCCACTGTAGACTGTTGCTCTTGACTTAACGCTCTGAATAAATCTCTTTCAGGTTCTGCAAATGGTTGAAGAATCGGAGAATTAGAAGAACGCGTATGTGGCATGCACTACCTGTTATCTACGAAATCACAACTAACAACTGATTAAACGCACCGATTCAACTGAGAAAAATGAAAAGAAATTATAAACTATAACTAAACTAAACTAAGAACAATTAGATAACAATCTTAATTTTCGACACAACTGTCCCCGGCAGCGGCGCCAAAAACTTGATGTGTAAAATGGTGTTTATAATTTATAATGGAAAATGACGGTTAAAAGATTACTACACACTAATGGACAGTGTACCCGATCGTGTAATAGTATAAAATTGGTAATTCCGAAATCGTTCCAAGGACAGTTTAAATGTGAGAATTAAGATTGTAACTAATAAAATAAACTAAGTTAATCTATGAAAATTGAAAGTACGAGATAGTTTGTTTTGTGGCTATTTAACGATTAGCCAAATCAAAGATTGATTAAAAGTAAAAGACAATATTTTTGTATTTTTAAGTTTATAAAAATAAATGCTGACTCAACAAAAAGTAAAGATATTTGAATTCAATGGATAAAAGAATGTTCGCCTAGATCTCCTATTCGTAGTGTCGGATGATTTGTTATTAAGCACTAGTTCAATTGATCAATACATGCAACTACAAAGTCGGTTTACCCAGAGTTCTCTTTTAGCAAACACGTCAAACTTAGATTTATTGGCTTAGGGTTCCCTTTCACCAAAGACCTCTTTCGTTTGTGACTTAGTAATTAACTAACTACAAGATTAAGATTCAATTGGTTATGCGTTCGCTCCACACAATTCACCCCTGTTTTGTTTAATCCTTGTTACCCAGTTTACCCCCTTGGTCCAGTAAGCACCCAATTGGTTAAGACAAATCAATTGAAAACTAGTGTACTAAATTGAAACAGGGTTCCCTTTATTCAAACAAGATCACTAATCAACCTAGTAACAATAATCAACACCCACAAGAATGGTTCTTAATCAAAACTCATAATTATCATGCATTAATCAATAAAACATTAAAGTATCATCCAAACACATACGAATACTCAATCTAGACAAACATTAAAAGCTTAGCCAATCATGGCTAGAACAAAAATCACAAATAAACAATTAAGAGTATTCATAATGATGATAAGAATTAAACCTAATGAAAATTGCGTTCTTGAATGATAGACGGATCGAGACTTGTTTCCGGAATGATTGATGTGTTAGAATGACCTTGAGAAACCCCAAAAATCACCTTGGTTCGTCAAAAAGCTGCTGGAAATCGTCTGGATGCGAAAGTGATTAATTAGGGTATTTTTCGGGCTTTAAATAGGAAACAAATCCTGAACCGGGCTCAAAGTGGGGCGGCGCGCCAGAAACCCGCGCGGCGCGCCAAAACACTACGCGGCGCGCCATCTGCTGTAAGTTTGCTTTCTGGTCTTCTGAAAACTGTCGAACTGATTTTCTAGCCTAATGGAGCGGCGCGCCACCTTTGGAGCGGCGCGCCACCTTTTGGAGCGGCGCTCCAGGCCCTTTTTAATAAATCTGACTGAAAACTCACTAATATCACCTGTTTTCGAACCAAACTCGAATCAAACCAATCCCTTTCACTTGCTTTCATATAAAATCACTAAAAACCATCAAATATCTTCAAAATTCATCTCCTTGGTCTTAGAACTTAAACTTTCAAAACACTTATCAAAATAACACCAAATCGTATCCAAAAGGACCAAAATGTACCCGATATCGCTAAGGAAAACGCGTATAAATATGCGATATCAGTACTCTAGACCCATGATTTACCAAGTGTACGTTTTGACCCAAACACACTAAATGACCTAAAATAGAGCATGATCGTCCAGGACAACTACCAAAAGCAATCCTATCCAAAGCTACTCCAAAGCCTCACCCTTATCCTTCGGCTGCTTGAATCTATAAAAAGATAAACAACGAGGGAGTAAGCAACAATGCTTAGTGAGTGCAATACTTATATGCATACAGACATAACTTACTTACTTGTGCCACTTACACAATAACCGCGTACAATCTAGCATCACAAAGCACAAAACCCCAATATAACTTACTACACTACAACATATAAATATGGTTAACCATACACAATAGTGCTAGTCATCAAATGAATTTACACTATCAAACACATGCACGTGGCCAACGAAGGCACCTTCCGGATGGCTCCGCCCCGTACACACGAATGTGGCACCGAAGAGTGAGTAACACTCGCTGCAACTCAAACTGAAAATGTGGTTGCCGAAGAGTGAAACCTTACGGACATCACTCACCATCTTTCATCAAGTGGCCAACGATGAGCGAACCTTACGCCCGGTGTCACTCACCACCCCACCTACAAGCAAATAACTTATATATATACACATATAAGTACTCCACTCAATTTGATCACTTCGATGAGCTAAACACGCTAGAGCTTCACGAGTAATCCAAAAGCAATCACCTAGCAATAAAGTCACAACACCAAGCTATAAACACTAATAGCTTGACCCAAAACACACAAGTGCTAATTTTAACCCAATTGCACTTTAATCACCCAACTAGGTCAAACAAGACCTCAACACCTCAAATCACTAATGGCTAATGATTTCAGCACACCAAAATAAACTTAAGGTCAAGTGCTTGAAGCACTTCCTGACCCATTTTAACACAAAACTTATTTTAACCCAAATTAGGGTTTACACCCAAAATTAAGTTAATCACTAACATCAACATTACTAGATCACATGTGTGCTAGTGATTTACAACCACATGCAAACTTGAGTCTCACAATTTTGTCAACCAAACCCTAACCTCCCACATTAGGGTTCATACACCCAATCTCAACCCAAAACCCCAATTTTCTAGAGAAATGAGGTTTACAACTCATTTCAACCCAAACCCTAATTAAAATATGAAATTACACAATTAAAATCGATTTAGGGCTTTACCTCAAGAGTAAAATGGAGTTAGGAAGTAACTACAACTAGGTTGAGTCTTGTGGTCACCTTCTTCACCAAATTCAAGCACTCTCACTCTACACTATACTTTCTCACACTAGGAAGCGTTTACTTGAAGTACAAATGACAAGAGGGCTCCCCAAAATCTGATCAAAATAGTCCCCACTCGGCCATGCAATTTATTTTTGATCTATTTACAAAACAGTCCACCATAAATCACCAGGAGTCGCGACGCGACAATTTAGGTCGCGACGTGACCTGTGACTGGGAATGAAGTCACGAGCTGTTACAATCTCCCGTACGTAGATCGGATCACGTCCTCGCGATCCAAGCCACGTGTAATGAAAGAAGATACTCCGGCACAAACTCTTCCATCTCCCAAGTAAATTTCGACCCCTACAGGTGCCGCCATTGCTCCTTAAAGGTCCTAACCCGCTTGTTACGCATTTCCTTAACTTTCTCGTCAAGGATCGCTACCGGTTAATCCACATACTACAATTTGTCGTTTAGAGTAATCTCGTTCAATGTAACCCACATTGAGTCATCCGCAAGACACTTTTGAAGGTAGGAAACATGGAATGTGTTATGGATCCCCGCAAGCTCTTCGGGCAACTCTAATCGATACGCAACTTCACCAACATGTGCCAAAATTTTAATAGGTCCAATAAATCGAGGAGCAAGTTTTCCCCGCTTTCGGAAATGATTCACACCCATCCATGGCGACACTTTAAGCATCACCATATCACCTACTTCAAACTCGATTGGTCATCTTCGCTTATCCGCATAAGATTTTTGTCTATCTTGCGCGTCCTTAAGACGAGCCTGGATCATCTCAATCTTTTGGTTCGTCTCTTGAACCAAATCGGTACCCCCAATCTCACGTTCTCCCACCTCACTCCAACAAATCAGGGTTCAACACCTTCTTCCATAGAGCATCTCATACGGTGGCATTCTAATACTCGCATGGAAGCTATTATTATACAAAAACTCCACCAAATGTAGATGCTCGTCTCAATTGCCACCGAAATCGATAACACAAGCCCGAAGCATATCTTCCAAGGTTTTAATGGTTTATTCGCTTTGACCATCCGTTTGAGGATGGTACGCGGTGCTCATTTTCAATTGAGTACCCATCTCCTCGTGAAACTTACCCCAATATCGAGAAGTAAAACGTGTGTCTCGATCCGAAACAATCAACACCGGAATCTCGTGTGTTGATATCACCTCTTTTATGAATAATCTTGCCAACATTTCTGACGAAATTGTCTCCCTAATAGGAAGAAATAACGCACTTTGCGTCAATCTATCAACGATTACCCAAATAGTGTCGTATTGGGTTCTCGCCATTTTTGGCAACTTGGTGATAAATTCCATGGTAATATGCTCCCATTTCCACTTGGGAATTTCTAACGGGTGCAACATACCATAAGGCTTTTGGTGCTCAGCCTTAACTTGCAAACATGTAACACATTGCTCGACATATTTAACGATGTCTCGCTTCATGTTGGGCCACCAATACTCTTTCTTCAAATCAAGATACATCTTAGTCGCCCCCGGATGGATGTAATACTTTAACTTATGCTCCTATTCAAGAAGCACTTCTCGGTAGCCACCCATTTTTAGCACCCACACTCTCCCTTGAAATGAAAACAACCCGTGCGAGCCTAGTACAATAGAATCCGTTTTCCCTTGAATTTGTTCTTCACACTTGTTATTTACAAAGGCCTCAATTTGAATCTCACCATGCTTTATGAGGAAATCGATGGTAATCATCATGCCTAATGATTCCACTCGTATTGCCAGATATTGATTTTTCCGACTTAACGCGTCTGCAACAACATTTGCTTTACCCGGGTGGTAAAGTATTTCACAATCATAATCCTTCAACAAATCAATCCATCGACATTGACAGTTGTTCAACTCTTGTTGATCAAAGAGATATTTCAGGCTCTTGTGATCCGTATAAATCGTGCTTTTAACACCATAAAGATAATGGTGCCAAATTTCAAAGGCATGAACCATCGCCGCCAACTCAAGATCATGAGTCGGGTAGTTCTTGTTGTGTTCTTTCAATTATCTAGAGGCGTAATAAATGACCTTACCCCTTCAATTATCTAGAGGCGTAATAAATGACCTTACCCCTTTGCATAAGAACACAACCAATTCCATTAACCGAAGCATCACAATGCACCGTCATGTCATCAACACCTTCCGGTAATACCAACACCGGAGCTTGACACAACTTCTCCTCCAGCAATTAATAAGCAATTTCTTGCTCATTTTCCCAATTAAACCTCACATTCTTCCTCGTCAATTTGGTTAACGAAGAAGCTATCTTAGAAAAATCTTGGATGAACCGACGCTAATAACCTGACAAGCCGAGAAAACTTCGGACTTTCGTAGGAGTAGTCGGTAGTTCCCATTTTTCTATCGCTTCAATCTTCACCGGATCCACTTAAATCCCTTCTTTATTAACAATATGGCCGATTGCTCTTCCTTTAGTGAAAATTCACACTTAGAGAACTTGGAATACAACTTCTCTTTTCGCAACGTCTTCAATACTCCACATAGATGGTGTTTATGTTCCTTCACACTCTTAGAATAAACGAGTATGTCTTCAGTGAACACAGTTACTGATTTATCTAACATGGGTTGACACACCCGATTCATAAGGTCCATGAACGTTGTGGGCGCATTTGTAAGACCAAAGGGCATCACCACAAACTCGTAGTACTCGTATCGAGTTTGAAATGTCGTTTTGTTAATATCTTCTTCACGGATCCGCACTTGATGATAGCCGGATCGCAAATAGATCTTAGAAAAGCAACAAGCCCCTTGTAATAGATCAAACAAATCATCAATACGAGGCAACGGATAACGATTTTTAATCGTCACTTTATTCAACTCACGGTAATCGATGCACATGCGCATACTACCGTCTTTCTTCTTCACGAAAAAAAATCGGAGTACCCCAAGGTGAAGTACTCGGTCATATAAAACCCTTTTCTAGCAACTCTTGGTTTTGATTCAACAACTCTTGCATCTCTGTTGGTACTAAACGATAAGGCGTCTTAGCAATGGGAGTAACTCCCGGAACCAACTCGATGCGAAATTCGACTTGCTTTCCGGGAGAACACCCGGTAACTCATCCGAAAACAACATCCTCAAATTCATTTACCACCGGAATACTACGAATAGATGGAGGCTCTTCTTGAGTATCAACAACATGTGCAAGAATAGCCATACCACCACTAAAGAAGGAGCCGACATGCCCGTGCATACGTGTATAGTGGCATAAGTCTTCTCCGTTTCTTACCATTGATGATTAATTCTCCCCCACTTGGGGTCTTCACCCGAACAAATTTCTCATGGCATGCAATATCGGCTCTATAATGATCGAACCAATCCATGCCAACGAAAACATCAAATTCACCCAACGTCATGGGTATAAGATCGATTTTAAAGCTTTTGGTACAAAACAAAATATCACAATTTTCACATACATCAAACCCTAGCACAGTTTTACGATCATTTCGACTTCTATCGGATGATTCAACTTAACTAGTGGTCTATCGAGCTTATGCGCAAACTTTGGAGACACAAATGACAAATTAGCACAACAATCAAAAAACACCTTCGCAGGATTAGAGTTAACCACGAAAGTACCTAAAAAAACCTCGTTAGACCTCCTCGCCTCCGCACTAGTCATCAAATAATTGCGCCCCTTTTTCGGTCCCGCCGCCTTCTCTAACCTTTTGGTTTGATCCCCATACAAATCGGGACACTCCGACTTTCAGTGTCCCTCTTTATGACAGTTGAAACATGTGATCTGTTAGTAGACGAATTGATACAATCACGGGATATATGGCCCTTTTGTCCACAATTAAAACAAGTAGGAGCAAAACCTCCCGAACCACCTTTTCTCACACTACCAACACTCTCGGCTGTACTTTTTTACCTTTTTGCTAGGAGCACTGTGCAATTCAAATTTTCTCTTACTTGAAGTATAATTAACCGTCTTCGGAGCATGCGATTCGAAACCCTTAGCCACCTCAAATAGCCTAGAAAATGAGTCTACTTGCGCAAGGCTAATCTTCCCACTCAAATCATCATTCAAAGTATCATGAAAATTCTCCATCAACAACCGATCATTCCCGATGTATTCGGGGCAAAATCGGGCTTTCGCCAAGAAGGTAGTCTTAAGGGTATTTAGGTCAATAGACCATTGTCACATATTCCGCAACTCATTATGCAACCTTGTGAGGTCAGCTTGAGTCCGGAGTTCCTCAAAAAAAATCTTCTTGAAATCTTCCCACGATAACCCAACAAATCGTTCTTCACCCACCATATCAATCTTACCATCAACCAATTCTTAGCATTACCTCGTAACAAACTAGTAGCGATTCTCGTCTTGTTGTCGGGCGGGCATTCACTTGTGCGAAAACACCCCTCAACATCCGAGATTCAACCGGTGCTCTTCAAAGGATCGGGATCCCCGACATAAGTAGGAAGTTTAGTCATCATGAAGTGTTTGTAAATAAACTCCTTTTTAACTACATTGCCTTGGACCCCATCATCAAGAGGGATCTCTTCCTCACCATCGTCAACTTGAGGTTTAGGAAACCTCTTTTCAAACTCTTCTTTAGCAACAATGCTCACTTGTTCCTTGATGAGGTCGGTTATTTGCTCTTCAACCGTCTCTTGGAAAACTTCCTTAACTTTCCCTGTGAAAACCGCGGAATAGCTTTACAACACGGCCTCTATCTTGGCTGTCAACTCATCCTCTCCACTAGGACCTTCACAATTTGGTCCATTTCTCGTCTTCATTCTGAAGATTGAATTTGGTTAAACATCGTAACACAAGTAAACAACGCACGCAATACAACCCCATCTTGCTCGACACTTATAGTAATTCACTTGCCAAGTGTGATTTGCAACTGTAACAATGGTGGCCAATCATTATTACACTTGCATATAGCATAAAAATTGTAGGTACAATAACTATCTTGCTCGATGTCGCACATACACAACACATATCTAAGCATTAGTTAACTTGCCTACACATGAAGGCACTAACAAAACCCAGTACAACTCCAATCCTATACAAGTCCCATATACCAAATAATCACAAATAAGTATAAGTCTAGGCGCCTATCCAAATCACCAAAATCTTATATACCATGCTCTGATACAACTTGAAACGACTCGAACCCGTCATCGAAAAATGACACACATTTTTTTTTGTAAAAGTGTACCATCGCGTCGCGGACCATTTTGGTCGCGACGCGGTCCCAAGAGTAATTGTGATGTCGAAGCTATTTTCCAGATCTTCCTGTTGGGATTTAACAAGTTACAAAATGCTTAAAACATTTTAAGAATCAAACTTTGCGGAAGCATGTAATTACCAATTTTAGACTTGTTAAACTTTAACCAATTAAAGTTAAATCCCAATTAGGATCAAGTTGTGAAACATACTTACAAACTACAAGCAAGAAAGGAGTTTATACCTATTCCAAGCTTGGTAGAGAGTGATGAAGATGATGATGAAGAATAGAGCTTCAAATGGATGAAACCTCAAGGAGAAATACCCCAAACTTGTGCACCAACACCTAGCCTTTGGTTAGGATTTAATTGCACTTGAAAAATAAGCTTGCAAAAAGAAAATTGAAGCCTAAAAACCTCTCAAATATTTCAGCCAGCTCAAAGGAAAATGAGCAGAATTTTATTGCTTTGATGTGTGTTTTTGCAAGTGTGTCTCTTGAATGAGTCAAAGTCTTGCATGTATATGGAAATGGGACTTGTATTAGACCAAGAAAGGAATCTCTAGCATGTGAGCTTACACTCCCCATGCCACCCATTAGTTTTATAAAATTTAATTTTATAAAAGTTAGATTTTATAAATTAAGTTTTATAAAACTTCCATATTTAATTTTATGTACATTTTATTTATATAAAACCAATTTATATAAAATGCAACATAAATTAATTATTTAACCTATAAATAATTAATTCCACATTATATAAATTATTCCATAATTTATATATACACATCAAGTAATATTTCAGAAAACCATTTTTCTTAAGTTTCAAGTGTCGCGTATTTAATCAATGATCCAATCGTTAAGATTAAATACGTATAAGGTGTCGGTAAGTTTGTTATTGGGTATGACCCGACTTGGATCATAACACATTAGCCACATTAATTTAATATGTCTCTCGGGCATACGAAATACCTTCAATCTCCCACTTACACGAGAAACATAAGAAATTAATGCAAGTGATGGATACCACCTAACGACCGTCCATCACCCCCAATATGTTATGACTTAGTGCCATTCAATAACATCATCCCATTCGAGTTCCATCTCGAATATGAATAGGTGAATCTTTCATTATATCCTTTCGTCCTAGATGTCATGTTAAATCCAAGAGATACAGAGTGATCACTCTCTTCTAGATTAACTTTATCAGGCCTTAGACATCTGACTCTCAACGAATAAGAGGGACAAATTCCATCTTGACTACATACGTCTTAAATATATACCTTGTATTATACCTGAGCTCTTCCTTATGAACTACCATATTTCAGAATAGCGAAGGAATGAATCAAGGCACAATACTTGGTAAATATCCGAACCCAATATGTATCTCAGGTCAGAGGATACAATGATATTCGCCTTTACTCAAGACTACATGTGATCAACCACAAAGGCTCCATTTAGTAAATCTTGAGGGCGGGTCTTCCAATATTTGTGTCCCACAAATATCTATGAACCTTGGTTGCAACCTTGCCCCACATTCAGTCCGTGAATATATACCAATCCAAGTTCATAATAGTCTAAACCTCACACTTGTTCCCACAAATGTGATCAACTACGGAATTTAGAATAATTGCTTATTCATGGATAAAATATGCTGAATAGGAACTTAACTCAAAATAAATTAAACCATAATTATATTAATGAGTTTGAACAATTTCGTTCCGTTACAATACTTAAAACAGATCATGACCAATTACTAGAATATCGAAGCCCTAATGCACAAACATGTCCTGCATGTTTTGATCCATGTAAGAGCTTCGTGAGAGGATCCGCTATATTAAGATCTGTGTGAACTTTGCGAATACATATCTTTCCCTTTTCAACTTCATCCCTTATGTAGTTGAATCTCCGCTCAATGTGACGGGTCTTTTGATGAGCACGAGGTTCCTTGATTTGTGCAATCGCACCCTCGTTGTCACAAAAGATCTCAAGAGGGTCTTGAATGGAAGGGACTACTCCTAAGTCGTTGATGAATTTCTTCATCCATGCAGCTTCCTGAGCTGCCAATGATGCGTCGATGTACTCTGACTCTGTAGTGGATAGAGCAACAACATCCTGTTTTGAACTCTTCCAAGAGACCGCACCTCCATTTAATGTGAAGACATAACCAGATTGTGATCGAGAATCATCACGATCAGTTTGGAAACTCACATCCACGTAACCTTTTACAGCGAGTTCCTCCTCACCAGACCCATATATCAGAAACATATCCTTAGTCCTCCTAAGGTATTTCAATATACTTTTAACAGCAATCCAATGACCGTTTCCTGGGTTATTCTGGTATCTACTTGTCAGGCTAAGAGCGCATGACACATCTGGTCTAGTGCATATCATTGCATACATGATTGACCTAATGGCAGAAGCATATGGGACTTTCTTCATTCTCTCATGTTCATCTTTCGTGGTGGGGCACTGAGATGAACTGAGAAGTGTTCCCTTTTGAATAGGTACCAAACCTTTCTTAGAGTTCTCCATCTTGAACCTTTTCAAGATCTTTTCAATGTATGCACTTTGATTCAAACCTATCAGTTTCTTGGATCTATCCCTGTAGATCCCAATCCCCAAAACGTATTGTGCTTCTCCAAGATCCTTAATGGAGAAGCATTTTCTTAACCAAGTTTTAACACCTTGCATTGCCGGAATATCATTTCCAAATAACAATATATCATCCACATATAGTACAAGGAACATGATAGTGCTCCCACTAGCTTTCTTGTATACACAAGCTTCATCACCATTTTTAATGAAGCCAAATTTCTTGGCCTCCTCATTAAAACGATGATTCCACATTCGAGATGCTTGTTTCAATCCGTAGATTGACTTCTTTAACTTGCATACCTTCTTAGGATATTTCGGATCAACAAAACCTTCAGGCTGAACCATGTAGACATCTTCCTCAAGATGTCCGTTTAGGAAAGCGGTCTTGACATCCATTTGCCATATTTCATAATCATAATGAGCAGCAATGGCAAGTAATATCCTAATAGACTTTAGCATTGCCACAGGTGAAAAAGTTTCATCATAGTCAACCCGTTGAGTTTGAGTGAAACCTTTTGCTACAAGTCTAGCTTTATATGTATCCAAGTTTCCATGTATGTCGGTTTTCATCTTGAAAAGCCATTTACAATCAACTAGCCTTGAGCCAGTAGGTTGTTCAACAAGTTCCCAAACTTGGTTGTCATACATGGATTGCATCTCAGCGTTCATGGCTTCCTGCCATTTATCCTTATCAATCCTTGATAAAGCATCTTGGTAGTTTGTTGGTTCATCCAAATCAACCACATAGCAACCATCCATGAGAAACCCATATCTCTCAGGAGGATTACTAATCCTACCAGATCTGCGAACGTCTTGTGTATTTTGATCATCCATTTGATCACTCTCAACATTTTCATGTTGAGTGCTAGTGTCAACCAATTGTGTATAATCTACTTGATCTTGAACTTCTTCAAGATCTATCTTCCTCTCACTATTTCCTTCCATTAGGAACTTAGTTTCAAGGAATTCAGCCTTTCGAGCAACAAATACATTTTGCTCGGTTTGATCATAGAAATAGTATCCCATATCATCCTTGGGATATCCTATGAAGATACACTTCGTGGATCGAGCATTCAACTTATTAGGGACGTAACGCTTAGGATAAGCTTCACATCCCCATACCTTTAAGTATGATAGAGACGGAGGTTTTCCAAACCACATCTCATGAGGAGTTCGTTCCACTTTCTTGGTTGGGGCCATATTTAAAATACGAGCCGCGGAGCATAGACAATAACCCCAAAACGATAGAGGTAACGAGCTTCTTGCCATCATAGATCGAACCATATCCATTAGGGTTCGGTTCCTCCTTTCGGAAACTCCATTAAGTTGGGGTGTTCCTGGTGGAGTAAGTTGTGAGATAATCCCACAACTCCTAAGATGATCTTGGAAAGCATCGCTTAGGTATTCACCTCCTCTATCGGTACGAAGTACCTTGATTGTCTTATTGAGTTGATTTTGTACTTCGCTTTGATATTCTTTGAATGCTTCAAAAGTTTCGTCCTTATGTCTTAACAAGTAGACATATCCAAAACGACTGAAGTCATCAATGAAAGTAACGAAGTATCTTTCACCATTCCTAGCTATGGGCTTAAAGGGTCCACATACATCCGAATGTATTAATCCCAATAAGTCCTTAGCCCTTTCATAGGTCCCTTTGAAAGGTGCTTTAGTCATTTTGCCTTGTAAACAAGATTCACACACATCAAACGAGTCCATCTCATTTGATTTCAAGAGTCCATTCTTTTGAAGTGTATGCATTCGGTTCTTGTTTATGTGACCAAGGCGACAATGCCATAAGTAGGAATCACTCAAATCCCTTTTGAGTCTCTTGGTGCTAGTATGGTATATTGAGCTACTAGATGATGTATCATTATGAACCAATTCATAAATTCCATTCGAAGGCGAAGCCTTAAAATAGAATACATTATCTAAATAAACATGGATATCATTATTAACAAAATTAAGATAAAAACCACATTGTTTTAAACGGGAAACTGAAATAATGTTTCGACATAAATCCGGTGCATACAAAACATTGTTCAAAATAAGTTCCAAACCACTTGGAAGCTTTAATACAAAGTCTCCTTGAGCCTCCACTTGCACTTTGGCTCCATTACCCATAAAGAGACTTGATGTTCCCGTTTGCTTGCTACTTCTTTTGAACCCCTGCAAAGAATTGCAAATGTGAGTTCCACATCCAGTGTCTAATACCCATGTATTAGAAGAAGTAATACTAAGCTCTATATATACCATATATATGTTACCTGAGGTTTGCCCCGCATCCCTCTTTTCCTTCAACTCCTTAAGGTAGACCGGGCAGTTCCGTTTCCAGTGACCCATTTCACCGCAACCGAAGCACGGGTCTTCCTTGGGGTTTGCTTGTCCGGCAACCTTTTGCTTCTTGTTCTTGTTTTTGGTTGGGGTAACCATCCTCCCCTTTCCCTTGCCTTGATGGGCGGGTCCTTTTCTCTTAGCCACCTTAGGCTTAGAGGTGTTGTTACCTTTTGACCCGCCATCATTGATCATTAGCACGGGTGAAGCCCTTTTACCCATGCTTGTTTCGGCCGTCCTTAACATGCCATGAAGCTCACCGATGGTCTTATCCATCCCATTCATATTGTAATTAATTACAAATTGGTCAAACCTCTTTGACAAGGAGTTTAGGATAAGATCGGTGGCTAGCTCATTGGAAATGTTGAGGTTAAGACGGTTTGCGCGATCAATGAGGCTTTTCATTTTGAGGACATAGGAGGAGACGGATTGGGTGTCATCCATACGACATGCATGTAGCGCTCGAACCGTTTAGAAGCGCTCGACACGTGCTTGTTGAAGGAACATCTCCTTCAATTGCGTTATCATGTCATATGCACTATGATGTTTGAAATCCTTTTGGAGTTCGGGTATCATAGTCCCAAGCATTAGGCAACCAACTTGCACCGAATCGGCACAATATTTGTCATAGTAAGCCATGCCCTCCGTATCATCCATGTCGGGTTGATCGGGAATGGGGTCCTCCAACACATACGCTTTATCCTCGAGTTTGAGGACAATCCTAAGATTACGGAACCAATCCATAAAGTTTGTATGGTTGAGTTTGTCTTTCTCAAGGAGAGACCTTAACGATAGGTTGTTTAGGTTAAGTGGTGCGTTTTGCATGTTGTTGTTGTTATTAGCGGCCATCTACAAAATTAACAAAGTTCATTTTAAGTATTGATTTCAAATTTAATAAACAATACCCTTTTATATTATAATTGTCTTATTAAATATTAGAATCCAACGGTAAATCAAATTTCGGTTAGGTGACCTTTATCCCGTTATTTGATTTAGCTAGGTAGTCATTTATATGACAATTGCAATCCTTTTGCAACTTCTAAATTATGGGATCATGCAATCCTTTTGCATGGCATATTTATCCCATCAACGCCTATTTGTTCCTCATGCTTCGGTGACCCTAAGTTCATGATTCCCAAATCAAGTCGTCCTACTTGTGTAAACATGTAAAATTAACATGCAAGTGGTTAGGTGACCTTTATCCCACAAGCATGTGAATTTTACCTTAACCATATTAGTTTGCTTATAACGGTTAGGTGACCTTTATCCCATTATGAGTTCCCTAATATTTTTAAGTGTCATACAAAAGGATGGTGTTTAACTTGTTTGCCTTGTTTAATAAGGGATTTTAAGTTTTCATTCTTTCTAGTTTAAGAAAACTTTTATGCCATACACCAACATGCATTTAGTGTATGGTACATATGAAAATCCATTTTCATGTTATGTAATAAAGCCAATTCATTACTTTGATATAAACCATTTTATATGTGTTTCAATAACCAATTATTTTAATCCTTTTAGTGTTCTTAATAACCATTTATTAATGTCCTTTTAGCCGTTTTTAATTTAGCCATTTAAATTGACGTTTTGCATGCCGTTAATAATTTAACCAATTAAATTGTAGTTATGCTTGTTGTTAACTTGAGTGATAACTTGTTGTAGTAACATACACAATCCACAATCATACAAGAAATATAACAACCACACATGCAAACAAATGTGTTCACAATCAAGCCAATTTGGTAGACATTTGTTTAGCCGAAAACAAATGTCACCGGTTAAAGGTTATAACACTAAGTAGGAGATTTCAAAATCTCCCACTTAATCTTGCATCCAAATGCATCTTCCAAGTCTTCATCTTGTATCTTCATTTTTACAAAAAAAAACATATCCTAATACATTTTTCTAGAAAATGAAAATACAACCTAATATATTTTACATACCAAATATAAAATAAATTACATAACCAAAATAACAATATTACAAACCAACTTGAATGAATATTACAACCACATGAATGAATTAATATTACATACCAAATGAATTATTAATAATCATCCAAACATGCAACCATTCAAACAAAAGGTCAAGGCTTGATTGTGAACTCAACATGCAACCAAAATATGACCAAAGTGGAAGACCCAAAACCCATTTGGGTCCCCAATAATTCGGCCAAAGTGAAGCACCCACCCAAACCCATTAATTTTTGCATTTTTCATTCATGCATGTACATAAAATGCAAAATATAGCGGGTATAATAAATCATCTCGAAGCATATTCCATCAACTTCGGCTCTAGATACCATTGTTGGGTTTTAACAAGTTACAAAATGCTTAAAACATTTTAAGAATCAAACTTTGCGGAAGCATGTAATTACCAATTTTAGACTTGTTAAACTTTAACCAATTAAAGTTAAATCCCAATTAGGATCAAGTTGTGAAACATACTTACAAACTACAAGCAAGAAAGGAGTTTATACCTATTCCAAGCTTGGTAGAGAGTGATGAAGATGATGATGAAGAATAGAGCTTCAAATGGATGAAACCTCAAGGAGAAATACCCCAAACTTGTGCACCAACACCTAGCCTTTGGTTAGGATTTAATTGCACTTGAAAAATAAGCTTGCAAAAAGAAAATTGAAGCCTAAAAACCCCTCAAATATTTCGGCCAGCTCAAAGGAAAATGAGCAGAATTTTATTGCTTTGATGTGTGTTTTTGCAAGTGTGTCTCTTGAATGAGTCAAAGTCTTGCATGTATATGGAAATGGGACTTGTATTAGACCAAGAAAGGAATCTCTAGCATGTGAGCTTACACTCCCCATGCCACCCATTAGTTTTATAAAATTTAATTTTATAAAAGTTAGATTTTATAAATTAAGTTTTATAAAACTTCCATATTTAATTTTATGTACATTTTATTTATATAAAACCAATTTATATAAAATGCAACATAAATTAATTATTTAACCTATAAATAATTAATTCCACATTATATAAATTATTCCATAATTTATATATACACATCAAGTAATATTTCAGAAAACCATTTTTCTTAAGTTTCAAGTGTCGCGTATTTAATCAATGATCCAATCGTTAAGATTAAATACGTATAAGGTGTCGGTAAGTTTGTTATTGGGTATGACCCGACTTGGATCATAACACATTAGCCACATTAATTTAATATGTCTCTCGGGCATACGAAATACCTTCACTTCCCATCTGTTTCAGCACTAAGTCGCGACACGAACTTGAGCTGGGACAGATTCTGCAGTTTGCAGCAAAGTTTAACACCGTTAAATTGCAAACACAAATCTTGATCCACATTAACCTGTTCAAAAGTTGAATACAACCCAATTACAACAAGTTTTACAAGTTCACAACACCGGGTACTCAAGACCCATGATTTACCAAGTGTACGTTTTGAACCAAACACACTAAATGACCCAAAATAGAGCATGATCGTTCGGGCCAACTACCAAAAGCAATACCATCCAAATTAAGCTAATCCAAAGCCTTACCCTTATCCTTTGCGGTGCTTAAATCTATAAAAATATAAACAACGAGGGAGTAAGCAACAATGCCTAGTGAGTGCAATACATATATGCATACATACATAACTTACTTACTTATACCACTTACACAATAACCGCATACAAGCTAGCATCACAAAGCATACAACCCCAATATAACTGATTACACTACAACACACAAATATGGTTAACAATACACAATAATGCTAGTCATCAAATGAATTTACACTATCAAACACATGTACGTGGCCAACGAAGGCTCCTTCCAGATGCAAGCTCCCCTTGCACACGAATATGGTCGCCAAAAAGTGAAACCGTTAGGTGAAACTTCCCACAATCCAACGCACCGTGTGGCCGCCGAAGAGTGAGTAACATTCTCCACAACTTCAACCGCAAACGTGGTCACCGAAGAGTGAAACCTTACGGACATCACTCACCACCTTGCATCAAGTGGCCAACGAAGAGTGAACCGTACGCTCAATGTCACTCACCACCCCACCTACAAGCAAATATATTTTATATATATATATATATATATATATATATATATATATATATATATATATATATACACACACGCACATATAAGTACTCCACTCACCTTGATCACTTCGATGAGCTAAGCACGCTAGAGCTTCACAAGTAATCCGAAATTAATCTCCTAGCAATAAAGTCACAACACTAAGCTATAAACACTAATAGCTTTACCCAAAGCACACAAGTGCCAATTTTGACCCAATTGCACTTTAATCACCCAACTTGGTCAAACAACCTCAACACCTCAAATCACTAATGGCTAGTGATTTCAACCAAAACTTACAAAAATAAACTTAAGGTCAAGTGCTTGAAACACTTCTTGACCCATTTTAACACAAAACCCATGTTAACCCATATTAGGGTTTACACCCAAAATCATGTTAATCACTAACACTAACATCACTAGTTCACATGTGTGCTAGTCATTTACAACCACATGCAAGACTTGAGTCCCACATTAGGGTTTATACACCCAATCTCTACCCAAACCCCCCAATATTCTCGAGAAATGAGGTTTAGAACTCATTTCAACCAAACCCTAATTAAAATCCAAAATTACACAATTAAAATCGATTTAGGGCTTTACCTCAAGAGTGAAATGGAGTTAGGAAGTAACTACTACTAGGTTGAGTCTGGACTTAAACTTGGATGGTAACCTTCTTCACCAATTCAAAATCTCTCACTCTATACTATACTTTCTCACACTAGGAAGCTTTTACTTGAAGTAAAAATGACAAGAGGGCTCCTAAAATCAAAATCTGATTAAAATAGTCCCCACTCGGCCATGAAAAATTGCATTTTAGTCCCCAATTTATTTTTGATCTATTTACAAAATAGTCCACCAAAAATCACCATGAGTCGTGACGCGACAATTTAGGTCGCGACGCGAACGGTGACTGGGAATGAAGTCACAAGCTATTACAAGAAAACCGTCGAAAAGACAAGACTTAATATCCTTATTAAGCTATATCTTACCGAAAGTGTCTTCAAGCATATTGTGCGAGATCTTCTTTAACCGCCCATTGACAATCGTATCTGCCTTTAAAGAAACCGAAGGTGAAGCAGCAGCAACATCTCCTTAATAGGAACTTCCACCGGAGCAAGAGCTCCGTTAAAAATGGAGAAATTTTGAGAGTAAAGTTACCGTTGGGGTGTAGAATAGTAGGAGGGTTAGGTTCAACAAGGTGGTTGGGGGTTTTGAGGAACCGTTAGGGATAAGAAAATGTGAAAAGCTGAGGTTTTTAGGGTGGTTGAAATTTGAATTTGGATTGGAAAGATAAAAGGTGAGAATGGTTTAAAACTTTCTGTTGTCCGAGGAACTTAATATGATGTACATATATACATATATAGATATACATATACATATATGTATATATATATACGTATATATATATACGTATATATATATATATACATATATACGTTTATATATATACACATGATATATGTAAACGGCACTGATATTTTTACGATAGTTTTTGATAAATCTATCACAAAAATTCATTAATAACTCATAATTAAAACTTATTAATGTACATTTATGGTAGATTTATTGAAAAGTGTGGTAGAAATAATCATTACCTTATGTAAAAGCTCTACGCATTGAGTTTTTAGAGCACTTTATTTTATAAATGAAAATGAAGTATGATACTATGATGTGAGATTAACAAAAGTCTTACAATGATTCAATGCATCGCGGGTGTTTTTATGCCAAAAACCTTTTATATAGATAGGGAGTCATTTTGTAAATTTGTTTGTTGGAATTTTCTAGTGCCTTACTAGAAAGTCGTCTATATTAATAAAGTTTGTTGTTTCAAAAAAAAAAAAAAAAAACCTTTTTCATAGCAATAACAAATTAATAATTAAAGTAAGTGTCACATATATTACTACTCTCTCTTACTACGGGTCTGTTTATTAAAGTGTTAATGGGCTATATGTCTTAGAAAACTTATTCAGTCATCTACTATCTAGTGTTTACTAACACCTTTATGGGTCAACGATATATCCATAAGGGGATTATTGGTAAGCTAGAAAACATGTGTCCTCTGCATCTAGATATCTTTTTATACTCATTTACCAACAATATCCTTATACCTACCAACTGAAATTTCTACGTTATCTTTTACTCCTCTCAACATCTCTTCCCAAAATTTTCATCACAAATAAAATTGTTGAATAAATTCATATTTTTTCTTCACAATGTGTTCTTTCATCGACAATTTCTTCATATGTGTTCTTTCACCACCGATTTCAACATCGCCCTAATGGTAGTCGTTTTTGATTAATAAAAACAACATATTTATTTTTTTATAATTTCGTAGTCTTTCTTCTTTATTAATAGGATAAGAACAACACCCAGAGCTGTAAACGTGTATTTGGATGTGTATGATCAATCCTAGATTATCCTATTAAGGCTAAATCAAGGATTGAGTGCAATGAGGGGTATAATGGATGTCGATTAGGATTTTGGGACCTTATTGTCATATTTCGTTAAGTGCTAAACGATCCACAACCACGTCCCGATCTTCATAAATTACCTTAACCAACAAAGATGAAGTCTCGGACAAACTCACGAAAGAGATCAATATGGCTACGGCAATTCTTCCAGAATCAACAACTTTAAATGAGAGGTCAAGCTCCCTATTTTGTAACGACCCAACTTCGTTTTACCAAAAACACGACTTAATTTTTTTTTTTTTATATATAGACCATCTGGACGGCGTCCAGTTATTTGGACGGCATCCAACAGAGAAGACCAGGACAATGTCCAAGCCATTTGGACTGCGTCCAAATGAACTAAAAGTTCCTGATCAGTTTTACAAATTCACGCGGGCGGAAAACCCGCTTCCCGACACTTTTAAACGAAACAGTTTTCACAACATACTATAATAATTATAATTAAGAGATTTCCTCAATAGAATCGAGTTTTACATCACAAACGTTAATTAAAAGTGTTTACACCATAAATACGGATTAAGACTCAATAACCCAACCTAATGCCAAAAGCATAATCCCGGGGACTACCAAATCCCCAATCCGCGTCCATATATCCAAAAGCTACCCCATTGAGCCCAAGCGCTCCTACGCATCTAGCCTAACAACTAGCTAGCTTCATAACACAATACCTGCAAAAAGGTAAACAACGAAAGGGGTAAGCATAAAGCTTAGTGAATTCAATAATTATATATATACATATATAATCTACTTACTTGCACACACTTACACAATTTCCTCATACACGCTAGCATTTTAATTAGCATACCAATGCAAAGTATAACGCTAAATCTCCAATAATACAAGCTAGCACAACAATAGCATATAACACGAGAAATACAATATGCTACACTACAACACATAAAACATTGATGTTCACAACATCCATTAGTATTCAAGTCCCAAGGCTAGCCCAACAAAAGGTATCGTCAACATCGAACTTAATCCCCATTCGTCCTAATAAATGTGGTATCGTCAACATCGAACTTAAACCCACATATGAGGTATCATCAACATCGAACTTAAACCCTCATCGAATGTCACTACAATAGTGGTATGGCTTCGTCAACATCGAACTTTAAATCCATACATGAGGTATCGTCAACATCGAACTTAAACCCTCATCAAAACGAACAAACAATATACTCTAGGATATGGTATTGTCAACATCGAACTTTAACCCATACCCCACAAGCAAATAAATCATATACATACATATATAATTATTCCACTCACCTTGGAATGTGGGCACAAGTCATGTATAACATGATATCCGTCCTCAAATCTGAGCAAGTAACCACCTATATCACACATAGGCACAATATACACATAAATAGTCATTCTCTAAAAGAGAACTCGTCACAAACATTCCTTAGCCGAGGGATCACACCTTGCTCGCCAAAAACCGCCCATTTAACACCTAATGGACACATACCAATTACCACTTCGGGCGGTAATTCGAACCAATACAATAAAGTACAATTTAACCCAAATCATACTTTACCCCAATTAGACCAAACCTAGGTCTTAACACTAAATTACTACTTAGGTAGTAATCATTTCAAACGTCATTTACACCAAATTCCCAACACGTGCAACATTGACCCATATTGCAATTTATCACGATTGACTTATTGTTAAAATACCATTTTAACCCAAACCTGCTTCCCATGATTACTTTCATTCAAAAACGTCATTTAACACTTAATAAAAGCGTTTAACATCCATTTAATCCAAATTAGTGTCATTACCAAACTCATCAAGATTCAAAGTCAACCCATTTTGACATAAGTCCCAAAAATATCTTTAATCACTAACGGCTAGTGATTAACTTTCCAAAACACCATTTATATACTTGGTTCATCAAATCTTGATCTCATAACTTAGTTTGATACCAAATCAAGGTTAACACCCATTTCGACCAACTAACATGATCTTATGAACATCTAATCACCAACACACATACAATCTAGTGATTAACACCCAAACTAATGACAAATACTTCCAAATTTTTCATCTAACCCTAAACTCACAATAATCAGGTTCACTTACACTAACAATGCCCAAAACCCCCAAATTTCACCATGAATGGGTTTTATAACCCTAACTAGCATAAACCCTAACCCCAAATCAAAATCAAAATAATTAAATCGAATCTAGGGTTTACCTCAACTCCAAAACCGAGCTAGTCACAAGAAACATCAAGGAGAACCAAAACCCGCTTCCAATTTGGGCAAAAATCGCCATCTTCATCACTAACCCAAGCTTCCTCTCTCTAGAAACTCCCCTCTCTCTCTCTAGGGTTTGGTTGGTGGAAAAGAGGATAAGAATGAGTTCTAGATAAGTTTTGGGGTATAAAACCCTTCCACAAGTGAAAAGACCGAAGTACCCCTTTTAATTTAGACAAATTACAACATCTGGCCCGTCAGACCATTTGGACGGCGTCCAAAATGGCTGGACGGCGTCCCACCTTTTGTTAGCGGACGGCGTCCCAAATTCTGGAAAGCGTCCACTATAACTGAAACTGAAAACAACAACTTCTTTCAGGGACTGAAATTGTCTGAGTCTAATTATGATGTAAATTCTAAAAATGCATAAGTGTTAGGTAGACTTTTAGTGGCACTTTCTGATGCACACATTTACTGACACTTTCAGGAACATTTTCTGATGCACAAAACTCAGGATCTTACAACTCTCCCCCACTTAAACTGGATCACGTCCCCGTGATCTCCGTTACTTAACAACCCGGTCCCACACTCAATGGTCCTCCGACATCCCTCCAAACTCGATGTCCACAACGAATTCCATTAACACGAATATCTCACCACACGCTAATAATCACTAGCGTGCACTACCGCAACAAGCGATATCTCATACACTCGAAGTCCAGAATTCCCATTTAGGAAAAATACAAAAAACACCTCATATCTCTTCAAGTTCTCTCGTATACAACTCGCAACAAGCTACATCCATAACCATCACCCAACGCGATCTACTAAAATTCACTACGTCGTGAACCATGTCTTGCATTAATCCAAATCGAGATGGTTTCATGCTTCTCTAAAAATCCGTACTCCATCGGTTTATAAACGTACTACCCAACAGGTCATTCCTTCAACGAAGAAATATCGGTACCTCAAAATAATCACTTTAGGAGCACCATCTTTCCATCAGTCGATCCGCACATGACCATCCGTCACTGGATTAATCCAGGACGAAAATAATACACTACGGGTTAAACAGAACATCAACACTCGGCACAGGGTTTCTCCCCTAAACCCTACAACACATTCATACGATACGGCTTCCTAGTACTAGCATGAAACTATTCGTGTACTAGAATCCCGTCAACAGCGATAAAACCCCAAATTTCCGCATTTCACCACACGACCCACAAAATATTCACCAACGCCGGGTGAACCTTCCTACCTAGACCGTCCGTTAAGGATGGCCTCGACCTTTCAATGCAACCTACGGGTCACATCACTAGGGTACACACCCTTACAAACAAACAACATCCGCGTGTCTCTACGTGAGACAATCAGGACCGACACTTTCTGCCTCACAATCATCCATAAAATGGAATAATCCATTGTCAATTTCCAAGATCACATTTCCCGACAGGGAAAATACAGTATTCACCACGATATCGAACTCGTTCACATTCAATAATCCTATCCGGGTTTCACGACAACCCAGATATTCACTACGAGAGCACCCGCAATGACAGCTTCATTTTCTCACTTCCGTGGTCTCAAACTGCATACTTGGTCTCATACCGCACTTTGGTACTACACAACCACCTTACATAAGATGTCTTACACTTCATTCGATTCCATCATCACAAACTCTACACAATATATATTCCAGAATCGTAACTCATAATCGTAACGCACGATCTCAAGTCGACATCCATAACCCGTCACTCTTCCTCGTCAGGAACTCCGAATCCCTATTGAGGCCTAGTACAGTACGTTCTGACATTTCTTTATCTTTAACATCATCGGAGCTTCCTCGGGTAGCAGTAAAAACTCCCCCACTAAGGTTTTGTAAAGACCCGTCCTAATCCATAAGAACGAATACAATAACATATGATTACATTGCGAGGTATTTGACCTCTATATGATATATTTTACAAACATTGCATTCGTTTTAAAAGACAAACTTTCATTACATCGAAAGTTGACAGGCATGCATACCATTTCATAATATCTAACTATAAATGATCTAATCTGTCATTTACTTAATCATAATCTTTACTGAACTAAACAACTTGAATACAACATCTTTTGAAATATGCCATGAATGACTCCAAGTAATATCTTTAAATTGAGAAAATGCACAGCGGAAGATTTCTTTCAATCCTGAGAATAAACATGCTTTAAAGTGTCAACCAAAAGGTTGGTGTGTTCATTAGTTTATCGTAATCAATCATTTTCATAATTTTAATAGACCACAAGATTTTCATTTCCATTTCTCATAAATATACGTTCCATACATAGAGACAAAAATCATTCATATGGATTGAATACCTGGTAATTGACATTCACAAGATGCATATAGAATATCCCCATCATTCCGGGACTGCCTTCGGACATGATAAATTTTGAAGTACTAAAGCATCCAGTACTTTGGATGGAGCTTGTTGGGCCCGATAGATTTATCTTTAGGATTCGCGTCAATTAGGGTGTCTGTTCCCTAACTCTTAGATTACCAGACTAAAAAGGGCATATTCGATTTCGATCATTCAACCATATAATGTAGTTTCAATTACTCGTGTCTATTTTGTAAAACAGTTATAAAAGCAGCGCATGTATTCTCAGTCCCAAAAATAAATATTGCAAAAGCATTAAAAAGGGAGCAAATGAAAGTCACAATACAATATTTTGTAGTAAAAATATGCATACGACGGAACTGAACAATGTAGGGTTGGCCTCGGATTCATGAACCTATATCAATTATTTATCAAGTAATATTAACACTTATACTAATAGTAAACAAATATTATTATTATACTTAATATTTATATATATCCAATTCTTATTAAAGTATTTTAATTAGAATATATATATATATATATATATATATATATATATATATATATATATATATATATATATATATATATATATATATGTCATTTATTATAAATTATATATATTTACTTAAAAATATTATATATTGTATCAAAATTTATATTTATATGTATGATTATGTTAAAATATATATTTATACTATATGTAAAATAATTATATATTAAATTATAGGTAATATTATTTTATTAAAATTTATGTAATATTAATGTAATATAGTATACGTAATAAGTATATTTTATATAAAAATATTTATTTGTTATAAAATAATAATAATGATAATCTTAATAATAATGTAAATGGTAATAATATTAATAAAAATATAATAATAATAATAATAATAATAATAATAATAATAATGAATAAAAAAATAATAATAATTATGATAATAATGATAACAATAATAGCAATAATAATAATAATAACAATAATAATAATAATTATAACAAAAACTACCTTAAAATGCTAAAAAGAAAATAAACTGCCCGAGCCGGGACTCGAACCCGCGACCTCTCGTTCCTCAACCAATCACCTAACCAATTGTGCTGGTTATACTTTCCTGATTTTATTCCCATTTAAATTATATTTAACCCGTTACATGCGTTCATCTTCTTAATCGCCACCATCATAGCAATAACCCTAATCACAACCATCATCACTAATCGCCATACGACTTGGGCTTCGTCAACCAGCAAGAACCGAAACAAAATACTAATGGATTTCAAAAGAAAAATTACTAGTTATCATCTTCGTGATATCATCAGGAACAAGAATCGCGTATTGTTTTGGTATGTAGCATGCAGTAGCTCCTACCACTTTTGTAACCCGATCTTTAAAATAGCAGTAGCCCTCGATGGTGTTTCTGTGTTAATCTAAATTAAACAGCAGCAGCTTATATATCGAGTAGTTGGTTGTTCTCGTGGTGAAACAAAAACAGAAACTATCGAGCAGGAAAACAGGAAACAGAAACACAGATGGTGATGGTTTAATGGTGGTCTATTGGTGGGTTTAATGGTGAAGATTAGCAGTAGCAGCGTGGTGATCGAAGGTGGTGATCAAAACATGAAAGGTCAATAACTAGTAATGCTTGTTTTCAATGATGGTTCAAGTGGTTGTTGTGGTTGTTTTATGATTGTTCGAACAAACCCATGAAACAGCAGGTGGCGTTTGAATGTGAACATCAAAGTCGGTTGTAGGTGGTGGTTGAAATTGATGGTAGTTTTGGGTTGTGTTTGCTTGGCTAGAAAAACGGAAACAATAGTTCGAAACAGTGGCAGCTAAGGGTTATTTAATGATTGTTATGGTAGTGGTGTTGTCCAAATGGTGGTTGCAATATAGATACCGGAAGCAGCATATCACAATGGGTTGTTTCATGTGGCTCGAGTGGTAGCAATTAGTGGCTGTTCTTGATGTTGTGATGGTTCTATGGTGAACCGAAAATAATAATAGAAAAGATGATAGGGTTTGGGTTGGTAGTTGTGGTGTACAACAGGAACAATCGCGGGTTACAAGAGAGAATAGCAATAGTGTCGAACATATTGATTGATGATAGTAAATAAATGGTTGTCAAGCAAAAACAAGTGTGGATGTCTTATGAAAATCTTAAAATGATGTCTAGGATGGAGAAGATACTTAAAAAAAATAAAGATTAGACTAAACTAAGATGGAGATATGAGCTGTAAGAGATGCTATCATTAATAATGTAGTGTTGTAGATAATATAAAATTATTAATTAACTAATTAAATTTCTATAAAAAAATAAGAACTTTACAATGGTGAATTTCAATGGTTAGTTGTTCATGATAGCAAAGAAAAACACGGGTAGGAATTTAATTGTACTAAAAAGTGATTGATAAAGGATGATGAATATATGCATGTATCTAAAACTAGTAGGGTACCAGGGAAAAAAAATATAATAAGTGAATGTTGGATAGAGATAGATATGTCTCTATGTGATATAGTCGAAATTTGTAGCAGTAGCAAAGTTTAACTAGTTGGTAATCGATTCAATGCATGTATCTCCTTTATATAAATATAATAATTTTAATATCAATAATGTTAATATAACAACTTATTATTAACTTATATGTTTATATAGAGTGAAAATATTACAAATTCTACATATGATATTTATAGATTATTAAAATATACATATAATAAATAGGTATAAAAGTAATATAATATATATATATATATATATATATATATATATATATATATATATATATATATATATATATATATAAACCTACAATTTTATATATATATTTATATTTTAATAACAAGTTTTATTAAATCACAACTTATTTTACATAATTAGTTCTAATAATAAAATCATATAATATTTTGTTACCATATTTCAAGTTATAATATATAAACATGTATTTATATATTCATATCTATTTACAAACAGTTGTTCGTGAATCGTAGGGTTGAGTCCAATGGATAAATTAAATGCATGAAATCATTTTAATGTAAAACGTCGATTTACCTAACTTGTCGATATCCATTTTCTAAGTTATTTACACTCCATAAATTCACTTTCATATTAAATAATATGAAAGCTAACTAGTTATCTTATCAAAAGTCACGAGCATGTATTGGAAATCAAACAGGAATCTCCACAAACTTTTGTCTAACTCTCGTTCAATGACACCTATGTTCTTATTTGTAAATCACTTTACCATTTATTCCGAATATTGTTAAAAAGAACAGATTTCTTAAATCATAGTGGACCTCATACAGAGACTCGTAATCATATCACAATGTATCTGATAATTCAATCATTTGATATTATCTTTTAATTACGTCGATAAATATATTAAATATATATTGAAACAATTACATTCATGCAAAGTATTATACTTCTAATACTTTGCTAACATTCTCTAGTCATATAATAGATTTCATAACCTATTTTCATATCAATCAAACTGTTTAATGTTTTATTAATAATTCTCAATTTAATATTCACACACACACACACATACACATATACACACACACACACACACACACATATATATATATATATATATATATATATATATATATACACATAATTATTTGTGAATCGTCGAGAACAGTCGAAGGGTAAATGAATACATGAACACAGTTCAAAGTTTTTGAGATTTCAACATTACAGACTTTGCTTATCGTGTTGGAAACATAATAAGATCAAGTTTAAATTTGGTCAGAAATTTCCGGGTCGTCATAGTACCTACCCGTTAAAGAAATTTCTTCCCTAAATTTGAATGAGGTCGTCATGGTTAACAATAATAATGTCTTCATGACAAATATGAGTTGACAAAATAGAATTTTATTACCATAGTGTAATGTGGATAAAGTGATTCGATTACTCGAAGAGTACGAGTGAAGCTATCACAAAAGAATGAAATGAGTAAATGCAAGTTCGTCTTAACCAGTGACGAAGTCATGGTGGATTTCTGGAATTTAAGGGATTTAAAGAAAATCTTCAAAATCTTTAAAATATTTGATTCTTCGGTAATTAAGAAAATAGGATCTTCTTCGATTAAATGCGATAATCTGTCTCGATTGCCCTGTCGGATATTTCAATATAAATCCACTCCCTTCGTTTCCTTATTTACACAACTCTCACCTTCTATTCTTTCTCCTTCAATTCATACTTCAAAGCATTCGTTAATATGCTCCATCCAGTTCTGATTCTTGATATACTCCTAACTTTTATATCTGTCATTCTTCTTTTTCATCTGCCGCCAGAAGAATCTATTTACTTCTACTATACTCTTGGGTTTATAGTGTTTTTAGTTCTCCCGAGTTTTATATTGTTATACACATTGATATACACGGTTTGTAATTTTGGCGTTGTTGTTGGGCTTTATATTTTTCTTTATATTTCGAAGTCCCATCTTCTGTCTTCTATAATCATTGTCATCCACAGTTAATGCTCTCTTTTATTTGCTGCGATTTATACTCCTATTTCTATTTCGAAACTTCATTTTTTTGCTTTCTCTTCGCAAGTAATGGTCCAGAATTTGTAGGTATGAAGTTTCGAATGAACATGACTAATGTTCTAAGAGAGAATTTGTAATAGCACGATAATGATTAGTTAAATTACCAGAATTCAAGAGAAAAGGTAGAACTATCAAGAAAATATGATCTTGATATGTTTATTGATTAGATAGAATGTAAGAGTCGTGTAAAATGGCACATGATGATGGTATGGTCTGTAAATCATCACGTTCCATTAGAAACTCAGCATGACTTACTGTAATATAATCACGTTGATCAAGTGTCATTATATTATACTAACTCATGCTTTCAGTTCCCAACACTACTTCAAAAACGTTCATATTTTTAGACTCGAAGGTTTCAGATGTTTAGAAACTAAAACAGTTTCCTCTATGATGTGATACAGATATCACGAGGAGATAAATGATTTCAAATAACAATAGTTATGAAGATGTCTTCAGAAATATCGAAGATATTTATAATGAAAGATATGATGATATCTTAGAATGTCTAAGATCAGAGGATGATGAAGAATATTGTTCGCAAGGGTTTAGAGTGGGGAGCAAGGTATTCGTTAAAGACTTCAGCAGCCACTGAATCATTTGGATTCTTTGAAGGTAGATTTAGTCTTTGTGATTTGTCCACAGCCTCCTTCATACTTTGCTCAATCCGTTTTCCAGTTCTAACTTTTCGGAGCTTTGCCAGCATACTATTCTTTATTATCAACTTCTGACCGTAATTGCTGTCTACATTCCTTGCCACTTCTTCAGCCTTTTTCAAAACTTCATAGTACTGATTCGTAGGCTGGGGTGTTTTTCAGAAACTTCACATTCGAAGTATGTAAGTCTTGGAGATTGATGCTATATATAACTGTTGATGTAGACATGCTGTGAGATTTTAAAATACTGATTGTTGATTCTCGATAATTGGTAGGGAAATTCCCATTACAAGGTGTAGATGAGTATATGATAGGGTTTCAATGAATAAGTATAGTGATTTTTCGAAGAGGCTAAAGTCAAAGGGTAATGAAGTTGCTGGTACATCTGCTGATAATATGGTGGAATGTAAAAGGTTCCCCGGTAACGATGACGTATATCTCAAGGTTATAATAAGATTAGTCTGACTGAAAAGTTAAAGTTGACTTTCTGGAGCAGTGACAAAATTTGCTATTTTGAAAAGAAATTGCAAGGTTATTTTTTTTTGCTAATAAATGCCAAAGGATCTGTCGCGGGTACGTGTTAAACTTTTACTTATGTTCCGGGAGTTTTCCAGATGCATGATTGTGAATAACGTGTGGTTGGATCATCATCTCGATTGTTTCTTAACTGAGGTGTTTTCAAGAATCGTGAAGGGTTGTAATGAATTTTGAATGATACAAAAGTAGTTTTTCTGGGGTTAATGAATAGAAACAATGTTCTATCACAGTTTTAAAGTCAAAGTATAGTTTTGAAAGATGTAGAAATCTAAGAGTGATGTCTTCGGTTAGATCTTGACTTGAATTTTTTTTTATGTGTTAAAATCAGAATATGTAATTGAATTTGAATGAGAATGGTTGTTTTAATTTCTATGAAAGAATGTATATTATTGTGAAAGTAGTGAATATAGTTGATGATTGCTGAATCAGATTCGAAGAATGTAACATATTAATTGTGAATTTGTATATCTCTCGGGTATTACCTACCCGTTAAAATTTTTTTTTGACAATTAACATTTTGTACAAAAGAATTTTATTACAGTCTTTATGAAAATATATATGTGTATATTTTCTTCAGATGTAACATAGATTTAATGAGTTGATATTAAATTAAACTCATTTGATTTACGGTTGAAACTAGAATTGAATAATCCCTACAGACTTTAGAAATTACATAACTTTTACGGATTATTTATTCAATGAAATTGAAATTATGAATTAATACTTCGTTATTTGTTGATGCATGATTTTGGTGTTTGTGGAATTCTTGTGAACTTCGCAAGATACGAATGATGTTGTCTAAAAAGTTTCGATTACATCGATGATGAAAGTGTAAAATCAAACATATATTTGAGTAATACACTTGATTAATTATGAAATGGGATTCATTTGATTGAAATAGAGATTGTAGTTAATGATGATTAAGTCGCTAACGAAGGATGTACATTATAGCATATTAGTAATATGAATTAACCGAGTAGTTAAGATTCACACATAATAGCTTAGTACGGAAAGATTTATTATGGTTTAAAAATTTATATATATAAGATATACATATAAATCTTTCAGTGGAAATGAGTTAATACTTCATAACTCATTGATACAATATACTCGTTGTTGATTCGTAATGATGTCCACAATTATTCTTGAACTGACGGGGTTTGTGATGTTATAGGTGTTGCTGATTCTGACAATGCTGACGGCACTGACTGTGCTGGTGACGCTGACGGTACTGTTGATGCTGCTGGTAAAACAAGTCTAGCTTGTAAATCACGCACCATTCTTGTCAGGGTTTCTACTCTTCCTTCTATCATTTTAGTTCACTCAACTGATTTATGGTTAGGGCTAGAATAGATAATTTCTAAGACTTTAGAGATTACATAATCGCCACAGAATGTTCCTCCAATGAAGTTATAGAATAATACTTCATCGCTTTTTGTTGTTGGTACTACTTGGTATCTATGGTGCGTATGATGTCGATGCTCGAAGTACAGATTGTGATGTTGAGGTGTGGGATACGGAGGTTGTTGTTGATGTTGGTGATGGTACTGTTGGTGCCGGTGCTGTTGCTGTTGCTTGTAACCTTTGCACCATATTCTCCAAAACCACTACCCGAGCGCGAAGCTCGTTGACTTCTTCTATTACACCGGGGTGGTTGTTGGTTCGGACGAGTGAATGAATAAGATCTAGAATTTGAGATAATATATAGTCGTGTCGAGATACTCTGGAAATGAGAGAGAAAATAGTATTACGAACAGGTTCGCCGGTAAGTGCTTCAGGTTCTTCGCCAAGAGGGAAATGTGGTGGATGGAAGGGATCACCTTCTTCTTGTCTCCAATGATTAAGTAGGCTACGAACCCATCTCCAATTCATCCAGAATAGATGATGGCTAATTGGTTGATCCATTCCGGTCACACTGCTTTCGGAGCTCGAGTGAAACTCCATATCGGAATCTGAGGGACTTGAACTAATGGCAAGTTCCATTTCGTACGATTGAATAAAGAATTTTTCGATATGAAATGATTTTCAGCTATCGGATGGTATTCTAGTTATATAGAATATCTATATTTATATAGAACAAAAGATTGTGACAACCCAGAAATTTTCGACCAAATTTAAACTTAATCTTTATATGTTTTCGACACGATAAGCAAAGTCTGTAATGTTGAGTCTCGAAAATTTTGGAAACTATGTTCATATATTCAAATTACCCTTTGACTATTTCCGACGATTCACGAACAACTATTTGTAAATAGATATATATATATATTTAAATAAATATATATATGATTTGAAATATAATTTATGATGTAATTGTTAGAAATTAATTATGTAAAAATAATAAATAATATTTAAAACATATCTATATACAAATAAAGTATATTAAAAATAAATATTAAATCATTGTAATACTCGTTTAATGTTCTGATTGATATTAAGCAAGTTAAATTCAAACTTATGTAATTTTAAAATAAACGGTGATACGAAAATAAGATCTATAAATTTTAGGCTTATTAAAAATGTATTTAGGAACTATTTGTTAAGTTTTAACACTTTTTATATTTTACCCAGAAATGAGAGGGACAGTTGATGTAATTTTTTATTTAACAAACTAAGGATCAAATTTTATATCATAATGACCAAAATAAATAAATATAGTTAATTTAAAAATATGATATTTTTATGAACACTTTTATTCGCCACTGATTTCGTACGATACCCAGTCCGTGAAAACTGTCGGTAGAAGATTACAAACTAATTGGCTGCTTTCCTATTGTGTTACTAATTGACATGTACCATTTTCTTTTATGTCTGTGATTCATTCCACTATCTCATCTCATCTCATCTCATCTCATCTCATCTCATCTCATCTCATCTCAATTCATATTATATTATAGAATATATCTATATATTCATATTCAGAAGACATATGCATACATAGAACAAAACCAAAACCATCATTCTTTCTTTCTTATATCTGTAAACCAACCTTGATAACGGCCACCATTTTCAAATCATTTGTATTTTCTATTGCTAATCTATTGACACCACCAAGCCATCCTCATCACCTTTGCCAATTCTAACCCACCACTCTAACGACCCATCGTGAAACCACCATCACTTGTGGCTAAATATTACTATCATGGTTCGGTCTAAATATTAACCTTATCACCACACCATTAACTACTGTATCATGCTGCTATAGACGTCGTGTTTCAACAACAAACCACATCACCTCGTAAAATCGCCACTAAGACAATCATCACCTCTCTCTCCCTCTCATTCGTAAAACACTATCAAATGAACCAAACCACTACAGGCTATTTGAATTATCACCATGCCACCTGCAACCTTACTCTCTTCGATCACCACTATCATCGTTCACTTATGACAAACTGTGTACGCATATTTCTCTAATTGTTTGAAACGTTATATTTTTTTTTGTTTCACTTCTTTGGAAACCCACGACCAAAACCACCATAACCATTGTAAACCGCCACCATACATCATCCATCAACCACCTATGACTACTAGCTATTACTATTAGTGTTGATTACTACTACTCCTACTCACTAATTGTTGTCATCAAGTAGACCCACCACCATAAACATCACTTTCCTCCTGTTTTCGTTCCTGTATCAGCTGATTTGATCACACCTTCGCATGAACTGCTATCTTTTGTTCAACCCAAACCGCCACTCATCGAAACCCAACACCATTAGTCAACTTACTGTTCTGGCTTCTGTCTTCTTAAACAATGACGGAAGAATGATTATGATGAAGATGTGCAGTTTCATATTTAATAAATATATAAACACCAAGCTGCCAAATTTTTCTGTTTTCTTTTGTGACCCCAAAACAACCAACCCGACCTCCACAACTTGCGTTCATTATTTTTTTCTTTTCCCTTTCTATTCCAACTTTTGCAATAAAGGTGATACAAGTGGGTAGTGATGTCACGATGATGATACTACAGCCGCTACCTATCTTTTCCTTTTTCTTTCTCAGTCGATTATAAATGGGATTACTTGCTTAATCCTTGGGCCGTATTTTTTCTTTGGAATTTGCAAGTTGGGCTTAGCTTACTTCAAACATGGGTCGTGATATGTTTTTAGTTGGGCCATGATCCAAATACTTGTTTCTTGTTAGGATGTTGCTGCATGTAGTTATCTGTTTAAATCGCAAGCTTAGATGTATGATGATGATAATTAAAGTAATGATATACATGAAACAATAATGAGAAAGATGATGATGATGGTAAGATTAGACGTATGATGATATACGGAGATGATGATAATAATTATAGAGTTATGATTATGATTTATGACTATAGTCATGATTTATGATTAGATTTATAATTATATTGATAACGATAGGATGATATGATCATGATGAACCTGTAAGTAATATTGATGAGATGATGATTGAGATGATTATGTGATAATCATGATGATACACGATGATGATGATGATGAATGGGCGGATATAATGATGATGATTAAGATGGTTTTATGTTAATAGGAATCATAATGATGATGATGTATGATATAGGATAATGATGAGATGATAGATAATATGTGAACGATGATGATTCGTATCATGATTGTGATATTGGTGTTTGATTATGGAAACGATACATGACATACGATATTTTGATGAAAATGATTCGTTAAAAATTTTAGGATGATGATGTTGGAAATAATAATATGGTTATGATATGAAAATGATGATAAACATTAATAATAATGATACAGCAAGATAGGACTGTGATGACCTGATGATAATGATCTGATTAAAAATATCACGATGATTATAAGGGTGATTAGGTTATGGATGTTTACAGGTTAGCGGGACGTCGCGGGTTCAAACCCGAACTTGAGCATTTTTTTAAGAGCTACTTCGTTGAGGTAGTTATTTACTTAATTATTTATGATTATCATTATATCATTATTATTATCATTATTATTATTATTATTATTATTATTATTATTATTATTATTATTATTATTATTATTATTATTATTATTATTATTATTATTATTATTATTATTATTATTATTATTATTATCAAGATTATTATTTTCATCATCATTATTATTATTATTATTATTATTATTATTATTATTATTATTATTATTATTATTATTATTATTATTATTATTATTATTATTATTATTAATATTATTATTATTATTATTATTACTATTACTATTGTTATTACCATAAGTATGAGTATTATTATTAGTAGTATTATTATCATTATAGTTATTAATATAAATATTAGTATCATTATTATTATTAGTAAAATCATTATATTTGTAGTTATTATTATTAGTATTCATTATTATTAAAAATTAACATTGTTATTAAAAAGTAACATTTTCTCATAAATATACGTCTCATGCATAGACACAAAAATATCATTCATATGGATTGAACACCTAGTAACCGACATTAACAAGATGCATATAAGAATATCCCCTATCATTCCAGGAAATCCTTCGGACATGATAAAAACAACATCGAAGTATTAAAGCATCCGGTACTTTAGATGGGGTTCGTTAGGCCCAATAGATCTATCTTTAGGATTCGCGTCAATTAGGCCTGCACTAATTCTCAAAATTAGTGATGTTCCCTAATTCTTAGGCTACCAAGCAAAAAGGGGCATATTCGGCTTCGATCATTCAACCATATAATGCAGTTTCGATTACTTGTGTCTATTTCGTAAAACATTTATAAAAATTGCGCATGTATTCTCAGCCCAAAAATATAAAGGGTAAAAAGGCAAATGAAACTCACCTAATGTATTTTGTAGTAAAAATACATATGACTATATTGAACAATGCAGGGTTGGCCTCGGATTCACGAACCTATATCATTTATATATATATATATATATATATATATATATATATATATATATATATATATATATATATATATATATATATATATATATATATATTAATGCATATAATCGAAATTGAACACTTTCAATTAGTATAACTTATTTTATATAATATGTATATATATATATATATATATATATATATATATATATATATATATATTATATATATATATCTAATCTGTGTATATATATTTATAATTACTAATATTTATATAGTTTTATTAATATATTTGGTTAGTATTATATTAAAAATACTTATATGAATTTTTATATAAAAATGCTAATATGATTAATACATACTTATATGTAATATTACTAAGAGTAAATTTTTATATACAAAATGTTTATTTGGTAACATAATATCAATAATAGTAATAAAAGTTGTATTTGCTTATAATGATAATAATACAACTACTCATGATAATAATAAAAATAATAATGATATTCTTACTAAAAAATGCTTCTTTTAATAATACTATAGTTGTTAAAATAATAATAATGATACTATTAGTAAAAATGATAATAAAAGTATTAATATAATTGTAAAAATAATAATTTTTAATATTAACAATACTAATAATGATAATAATAATGTTATTAATAATAATAATACTTATAATAATAGTATTAATGATAATAAAGATAATAATACTTAATACTTAATAAATGATACATAATACTTGTGTTAGTAATAATAATAAGGATAGTAGTAATTATAACTATAATACTTGTAATGATAACAATAATTAATATTATCAATAACAATAATAATAATAACAATAATAATAATGATTGATAATAATAATAATAGAATTAATAATAGAAACTACCTTAGAGACTCCTCAAAAAAAATGCTCAAAGTGGGACTCGAACCCTCGACCACTCGCTCATCCAACAAACACCCAAACCAACTGAACCATTCTATTCTTCTATTATTATTCGTATTTTAAATATATCTAATACGTATATTCTGTTCTCATTTCCTTCCTCTAAATCACCCGACATCCAATCTTTATTAAATTGATTAACGGATCATTAAGCCCAATTCAATAATCCATTGCAAACCCACGGCCCAACAGAATTTAAAAGCTCTTAAAACACCTTAACCATCTGTGCTGCTATTACTTTTCTGTTTTTTTATACACAGCTTAAAATATAAAACTAATATATTTCGGTTTCCTTTTTCTTCTTGCCTTAAAAACCCATTTTCTGTTTCTATTCTTCTTTCAAATGAAACCCAGAATTATGCTTCTTCTTTAATACTTCATCATCGTCTTTTATCATGCATCTTTATCATACCCACATCATCATCGTCTTATTATCATCATCATACTCGACATCGTATCTTCATAATCATCATACCATCATCGAATCATCATACATCACGTATTCATCATCATCTTATCTATCTCGTTGTAACGGTGACTGCAGGGTTCATGAGTGGGTTTAAACTAATGAGGAAATGGATATTAAGGAGGTAGAAAGTAATCTCTGATGGTGGGGTGATTTTGATTTTGGTTACAATATTAAAACAAAAAAAAATTTAGATAGTAGTGAACAAACAAACGGATGCTGCAACTTTCCTTATTCACCTTATCCATGAAACATTTATCATTGTTGAACATCATCATTACTCATCGTCATCTGTATTGCTTGCTACTGTCCAGAGAACAGGAAAAGTAACGCAGCAGTAGCTGCATTCAGATGAACAACAAAAAAAATATAAAAATGTTGCAGCAGTGAATCAGTAGCATAAACGAGTAGCAGGTGGGTTTAAATCGAACAGATTAACAGGAAGCAGTAGCAGGTTGAATTGATGACGGAGGTTAAATGGTAGCGGGTGGTTTTTGTTGGAGGTTTTCCATGGTGATGATCAAATGGTAGAAGGTGGCGGTGGTGAGATGATGGTTGATCATTGGTGATGGCGGCAGTGGTAATTATAGAAGGTGGTGTGTGAGTGAGCTAGATGATCGAGCTAGGTGGTTCATGGTGGAGTAGGCGATGGTGGTTATGGTTCATAGATGAGATGATGTTTTCAAATATCTTCCTCTGCTATCTATATGTATACGTTATATATTTATATATATAGTAATTAATATATTATTATGTAGTACTCTGTAATTGATAATATCTTCAATCAACAATAGTAAATTATAATCAACAATAGTATTATTTAATAATAAACTATATCCACATGTGGGATGAAAAAGAAATGAAACGGAACCAATAGTAATCAGCCGAATGAATTGGATTTTTCTACCGATAGTTTTCACGGACTGTGTAATCGTGCACTATTTGAAATTGGTGGCTGATAAAAGTCTTCGGAAAAATCTCAAAATTTTAATTTAAGTATCTTTATTTATTTAGATCATTATGGTATAAAGTTTGGTCATTAACTATTGAATAAAAGTTACATTAATCATTCACTCCCAACCCCCAAGAAAATATAAAAAGTTTTAAAATTTGACAAACAACATCTAAATATGTTATTAATAAGCCTAAATTTTATAAAACTCATTTTCGAATCACCGTCTATTTTAAAATTACATAAGTTAAAATTTAACTTGCTTAATAGCAATCGAAACATCAAACGAGTATTACAATCATTTAATATTTATTTTCAACATACATTATTTATATATATAGATATATTTTAAATAATAATTATTATAATATCCTATTTTTGTTTTATTAAATTTTTAATAACAACAACATATAATACATCAAATTATATTTCAAATTATTATTTATATATACATACACACATATCTATTTACAATTAATTGTTCGTGAATCGTCGAGAGCAGTCGAAGGTCAATTGAATATATGAACATCGTTTCAAAATTTTCTAGACTCATCATTACATATATTGCTTATCGTTTCGAAATCATATGAGGATTAAGTTTAAATTTAGTCGGAAATTCCCGGGTCATCACAGTACCTACCCGTTAAAGAAATTTCATCCCGAAATTTGAGTGAGGTGGTCATGGCTAACAATAAAAATGTTTTCATGACCAATATGAGTTGATAATTAGAGGTTTATCATCATTGAATAATAATGATAAAATAATTTTATTATTCTAAGAATACGAATGAAGCTATCGCAAAAGAGTGAATTAAAGAAAATAAGATTTTCCTTAGCTTTTGACATAAACATGATTGAATTCCGGAATTCAAGAGATTTAAAGAAAATCCTCGAAATCTAAAAGATTTGATTCTTCGGCGAGTAAGGAAATTAAGATCTCTATAATTAAATACGGTGATCTGCCTCGATTGCTCTGTCTGATATTTCCCTTATAAATTAAACTCTTCCGTTCCATTATTCTCACCATTCCTATACTTTCTTTCTTATTTGATACATTCGAAAGATTGTAAAACTGCTTAATCCATTTCTAATCCTTAATATTTTTCTAATTATCATTTCTGTCATCCTTCTTTTCAATCTTCCACCAGAAGAATCTGTTTACTTCTACTATTACCTTAGGGTGATACTATTCTTAATTCTACCGTGTCTTTATATTGCTATTCGTATTAATATCCACAGTTTGTAACCTATGCATTGTTATTGGGCTTTATATTTTCTCTTATATTATGGAGCTCTTTGCCTTTTTTTTCTCTTCTCGACCTCTAGTAAAGAAAGTAATGGTCTAGAGTTCGTAAGTATGGAGTTTCGAATGAACTTAATGTTCTAAACAAGAAAGAACATAATCGCACGATTTGATTTGTCCAATTACCTGAATCACTGAGAATAGAACTATCAAGAATATATTTTCTTGATATGTTCAGGAGTTAGGCAGAATGAAAGAGTTATATAACATGGCACGTGTTGACGTTATAATATGTGAATCATCACGTTCCATTAGAAACTCAGCATGACTTACTGTAATATAATCACGTTGATCAAGTGTCATTATATTATACTAACTCATGCATCAATTCCCAACACTACTTCAATATCATTCATATTTTAAACTCGAAAGTTTACAGAATATAGAAACTAACAGTTTCTATATGATGTAACACTGATAGCATGAAGAGATTAATGATTTCAGATAAGAATAGTTATGAAAATATCTTCAGAAATATGGAGGATATTTATAATGAAAGATACAATGATATCTTGGAATTTCTAATATCGAAGGATGGTGAAGAAAATTTGTCTGCAAGAGTTTGGAGTCAGAAGCAAGGTATTCGCTAAAAATTTCATCAGAAACAGAATCATTAGAATTCTTAATGTACAAGTTTAGTCCTTGTGATTTGTTCAGACACTCCTTCGTAGTTTGCTCAATCAGTTTTTCAGTTTCAAACTTTTTCTGAGCTTTGCCAACATACAATTCTTTATCATCAACTTTTGGCTGTTGAGGTCGTTTACAGTTTTTGTTGCTTCATTCAACTTTTCAAAATTCAGAGTATTAATTCGCAGACTGGGTGCTTTTAAGAATTTCAGAATGGAAGATCATAGTCCTAAGGGATAAATGTTATATGGATACATATAACTGTTGATGTGAAAATGTTGCGAGACTCACAATACAGATTTGCTGATTCCCGGTAATTAGTATGGCAATTCTTGTTACAAGATGCGGATGAGTACATGATGAGACTTCAATAGATAAATATAGTGATTAGTCGGAGAGATTTAAGCCAAGGAGCAATGAGGTTGCTGGTACGTCTGCTGGTAATATGATGGAATATAAAAGGTTCCCCGGTAACAATAAAAGAGCACGCATATATATCAAGGTTATAATAAGGTTGTTTAGAACGAAAAGTCGAAGTTGACTTGCTGGAGCTGTGACAAAATTTGCTACTTTGAAAGGAATTACCAAGTTATTTTGGGTAATAATAACACTTAAAGGAATTAGCATAGATACGTGTTAAACATTTACTCAGGTTCCGAGTGTTTTTAGGTGCATAACTATATGCATCAATCTTTTCTTCTGTAGATAAAGTGCAGTTGGTTCATCCTCTCGATTGGGGTATTTTCAAGAATCATGAAAGTTTGAACGCATATTGGAATTGTCAAGATACAAATGGGGTTTAAGATGAAATCAAGTGGCAAACTTGAAGAATTATTTAGTTTCATATGTTATAATCAGTATTTTAATTCATTTTAACTGTCCAATATTATTCGTCCACAGTCGATAGTCCACAGTTAACAGTCCAATAATTCATATATAGTTTAATATATAATATTCGAATTGATTAATACGTATCGTGACCCGTGTACATGTATCAGACTCGATCACAACTCAAAGTATATATATTATTATAGAATCAACCTCAACCCTGTATAGCGAACTCGATCATTACAGCATATAAAGTGTCTATGGTTATTCCAAATAATATATATATATATATATATATATATATATATATATATATATATATATATATATATATATATATATATATATATATATATATGCGTCGATATGATCTGTCAAAACCTTGTATACGTGTCCCGATATTTAAAATGCGTAAATAATAGTATTTAAATGACGATAAATAAAGTGCGTAAAATAAATAACAGAAATTAAATGACGATAAATAAAATTGCGAGAATATAAATTGCGATAAATAAACTGCGATAAATAAATGCAATACAGAATTAACAGTTAGCTAGGAACAGTTAGCTAGGATCTTGTTAGCGTAGTTTCTTAACAAAATTTCAATTAATTAATTCGTTTGTTTCTAACAAATTTTTATTTTGTCCAGCGTTTTCTTCATTATGCCACTTGTTAGATTCTGATAGGTCAAAATCCAAATATGAAATTGATTAGAAATGGTTACTCTGTGTTGATGGATATGTATATCGGTGAATGTAAGTAAGATAGTAAATGACTGTTGAATCAAATTCGAAGATTGTACAGTGTAACTTATTAATGTGAAATCTAAATATTCCTCGGGTATGTAGTGACCCGAACTTTTCCATGTTTATATATATTAATTGAGATTGATATTTACATGATTAAATGTTTCCAACATGTTAAGCAATCAAACTTGTTAAGACTTGATTAATTGAAATATGTTTCATATAGACAATTGACCACCCAAGTTGACCGGTGATTCACGAACGTTAAAACTTGTAAAAACTATACAATGACATATATATGGTTATATATATAGTTAACATGTTTTTATTATAAGTATGTATCTCATTAGGTATTTTAACAATGAGTTATATACATAAAAATGAGACTATTAATTTAAGAAACTCGAAAATGATATATATAACGATTATCGTTATAACAACGTCTTACTAGGTACATATGAATCATATTAAGATATTGATACACTTGGTTAATTATGTTAAATGATAAGTAAATATATTATTAAGTGTATTAACAATGAAATACATATGTAAAAATAAGACTACTAACTTAATGATTTCGAAACGAGACATATATGTAACGATTATCGTTGTAACGACATTTAACTGTATATACATCATACTAAGATATATTATATATAATAATATCATGATAATATAATAATTTAACATCTCATTTGTTATAATAAACAATGGGTTAACAACATTCAACAAGATCGTTAACCTAAAGGTTTCAAAACAACATTTACATGTAACGACTAACGATGACTTAACGACTCAGTTAAAATGTATATACATGTAGTGTTTTAATATGTATTCATACACTTTTGAAAGACTTCAAGACACTTATCAAAATACTTCTACTTAACAAAAATGCTTACAATTACATCCTCGTTCAGTTTCATCAACAATTCTACTCGTATACACCCGTATTCGTACTCGTACAATACATAGTTTTTAGATGTATGTACTATTGGTATATACACTCCAATGATCAGCTCTTAGCAGCCCATGTGAGTCACCTAACACATGTGGGAACCATCATTTGGCAACTAGCATGAAATATCTCATAAAATTACAAAAATATGAGTAATCATTCATGACTTATTTACATGAAAACAAAATTACATATCCTTTATATCTAATCCATACACCAACGACCAAAAACACCTACAAACACTTTCATTCTTCAATTTTCTTCATCTAATTGATCTCTCTCAAGTTCTATCTTCAAGTTCTAAGTGTTCTTCATATATTTTACAAGTTCTAGTTACATAAAATCAAGAATACTTTCAAGTTTGCTAGCTCACTTCCAATCTTGTAAAGTGATCATCCAACCTCAAGAAATCTTTATTTCTTACAGTAGGTTATCATTCTAATACAAGGTAATAATCATATTCAAACTTTGGTTCAATTTCTATAACTATAACAATCTTATTTCAAGTGATGATCTTACTTGAACTTGTTTTCGTGTCATGATTCTGCTTCAAGAACTTCGAGCCATCCAAGGATCCATTGAAGCTAGATCCATTTTTCTCTTTTCCAGTAGGTTTATCCAAGGAACTTAAGGTAGTAATGATGTTCATAACATCATTCGATTCATACATATAAAGCTATCTTATTCGAAGGTTTAAACTTGTAATCACTAGAACATACTTTAGTTAATTCTAAACTTGTTCGCAAACAAAAGTTAATCCTTCTAACTTGAATTTTAAAATCAACTAAACACATGTTCTATATCTATATGATATGCTAACTTAATGATTTAAAATCTGGAAACACGAAAAACACCGTAAAACCGGATTTACGCCGTCGTAGTAACACCGCGGGCTGTTTTGGGTTAGTTAATTAAAAACTATGATAAACTTTGATTTTAAAGTTATTATTCTGAGAAAATGATTTTTATTATGAACATGAAACTATATCCAAAAATTATGATTAAACTCAAAGTGGAAGTATGTTTTCTAAAATGGTCATCTAGACGTCGTTCTTTCGACTGAAATGACTATCTTTACAAAAACGACTTGTAACTTATTTTTCCGACTATAAACCTATAATTTTCTGTTTAGATTCATAAAATAGAGTTCAATATGAAACCATAGCAATTTGATTCACTCAAAACGGATTTAAAATGAAGAAGTTATGGGTAAAACAAGATTGGATAATTTTTCTCATTTTAGCTACGTGAAAATTGGTAACAAATCTATTCCAACCATAACATAATCAACTTGTATTGTATATTATGTAATCTTGAGATACCATAGACACGTATACAATGTTTCGACCTATAATGTCGACACATCTATATATATTTCGGAACAACCATAGACACTCTATATGTGAATGTTGGAGTTAGCTATACAGGGTTGAGGTTGATTCCAAAATATATATAGTTTGAGTTGTGATCAATACTGAGATACGTATACACTGGGTCGTGGATTGATTCAAGATAATATTTATCGATTTATTTCTGTACATCTAACTGTGGACAACTAGTTGTAGGTTACTAACGAGGACAGCTGACTTAATAAACTTAAAACATCAAAATATATTAAAAGTGTTGTAAATATATTTTGAACATACTTTGATATATATGTATATATTGTTATAGGTTCGTGAATCAACCAGTGGCCAAGTCTTACTTCCCGACGAAGTAAAAATCTGTGAAAGTGAGTTATAGTCCCACTTTTAAAATCTAATATTTTTGGGATGAGAATACATGCAGGTTTTATAAATGATTTACAAAATAGACACAAGTACGTGAAACTACATTCTATGGTTGAATTATCGAAATCGAATATGCCCCTTTTTATTAAGTCTGGTAATCTAAGAATTAGGGAACAGACACCCTAATTGACGCGAATCCTAAAGATAGATCTATTGGGCCTAACAAACCCCATCCAAAGTACCGGATGCTTTAGTACTTCGAAATTTATATCATATCCGAAGGGTGTCCCGGAATGATGGGGATATTCTTATATATGCATCTTGTTAATGTCGGTTACCAGGTATTCACCATATGAATGATTTTTATCTCTATGTATGGGATGTGTATTGAAATATGAAATCTTGTGGTCTATTGTTACGATTTGATATATATAGGTTAAACCTATAACTCACCAACATTTTTGTTGACGTTTAAAGCATGTTTATTCTCAGGTGAATATTAAGAGCTTCCGCTGTTGCATACTAAAATAAGGACAAGATTTGGAGTCCATGTGTAGTGACCCGAACTTTTCCATGTTTATATATATTAATTGAGATTGATGTTTACATGATTAAATGTTTCCAACATGTTAAGCAATCAAACTTGTTAAGACTTGATTAATTGAAATAGGTTTCATATAGACAATTGACCACCCAAGTTGACCGGTGATTCACGAACGTTAAAACTTGTAAAAAAAACTATATGATGACATATATATGGTTATATATATAGTTAACATGATATTATGATAAGTAAACATATCATTAATTATATTAACAATGAACTACATATGTAAAAACAAGACTACTAACTTAATGATTTTGAAACGAGACATATATGTAACGTTTATCGTTGTAACGACATTTAATGTATATATATCATATTAAGAGATATTCGTACATCATAATATCATGATAATATAATAATTTAAAATCTCTTTTGATATTATAAACATTGGGTTAACAACATTTAACAAGATCGTTAACCTAAAGGTTTCAAAACAACACTTACATGTAACGACTAACGATGACTTAACGACTCAGTTAAAATGTATATACATGTAGTGTTTTAATATGTATTTATACACTTTTGAAAGACTTCAATACACTTATCAAAATACTTCTACTTAACAAAAATGCTTACAATTACATTCTCGTTCAGTTTCATCAACAATTCTACTCGTATGCACCCGTATTCGTACTCGTACAATACACAGCTTTTAGATGTATGTACTATTGGTATATACACTCCAATGATCAGCTCTTAGCAGCCCATGTGAGTCACCTAACACATGTGGGAACCATCATTTGGCAACTAGCATGAAATATCTCATAAGATTACAAAAAATATGAGTAATCATTCATGACTTATTTACATGAAAACAAAATTACATATCCTTTATATCTAATCCATACACCAACGACCAAAAACACCTACAAACACTTTCATTCTTCAATTTTCTTCATCTAATTGAACTCTCTCAAGTTCTATCTTCAAGTTCTAAGTGTTCTTCATAAATTCCAAAAGTTCTAGTTTCATAAAATCAAGAATACTTTCAAGTTTGCTAGCTCACTTCCAATCTTGTAAGGTGATCATCCAACCTCAAGAAATCTTTGTTTCTTACAGTAGGTTATCATTCTAATACAAGGTAATAATCATATTCAAACTTTGGTTCAATTTCTATAACTATAACAATCTTATTTCAAGTGATGATCTTACTTGAACTTGTTTTCGTGTCATGATTTTGCTTCAAGAACTTTGAGCCATCCAAGGATCCATTGAAGCTAGATCCATTTTTCTCTTTTCCAGTAGGTTCATCCAAGGAACTTAAGGTAGTAATGATGTTCATAACATCATTCGATTCATACATATAAAGCTATCTTATTCGAAGGTTTAAACTTGTAATCACTAGAACATAGTTTAGTTAATTCTAAACTTGTTCGCAAACAAAAGTTAATCCTTCTAACTTGACTTTTAAAATCAACTAAACACATGTTCTATATCTATATGATATGCTAACTTAATGATTTAAAACCTGGAAACACGAAAAACACCGTAAAACCGGATTTACGCCGTCGTAGTAACACCGCGGGCTGTTTTGGGTTAGTTAATTAAAAACTATGATAAACTTTGATTTAAAAGTTGTTATTCTGAGAAAATGATTTTTATTATGAACATGAAACTATATCCAAAAAATTATGGTTAAACTCAAAGTGGAAGTATGTTTTCTAAAATGGTCATCTAGACGTCGTTCTTTCGACTGAAATGACTACCTTTACAAAAACGACTTGTAACTTATTTTTCCGACTAGAAACCTATACTTTTTTTGTTTAGATTCATAAAATAGAGTTCAATATGAAACCATAGCAATTTGATTCACTCAAAACGGATTTAAAATGAAGAAGTTATGGGTAAAACAAGATTGGATAATTTTTCTCATTTTAGCTACGTGAAAATTGGTAACAAATCTATTCCAACCATAACTTAATCAACTTGTATTATATATTATGTAATCTTGAGATACCATAGACACGTATACAATGTTTCGACCTATCATGTCGACACATCTATATATATTTCAGAACAACCATAGACACTCTATATGTGAATGTTGGAGTTAGCTATACAGGGTTGAGGTTGATTCCAAAATATATATAGTTTGAGTTGTGATCAATACTGAGATACGTATACACTGGGTCGTGGATTGATTCAAGATAATATTTATCGATTTATTTCTGTACATCTAACTATGGACAACTAGTTGTAGGTTACTAACGAGGACAGCTGACTTAATAAACTTAAAACATCAAAATATATTAAAAGTGTTGTAAATATATTTTGAACATACTTTGATATATATGTATATATTGTTATAGGTTCGTGAATCAACCAGTGGCCAAGTCTTACTTCCCGACGAAGTAAAAATCTGTGAAAGTGAGTTATAGTCCCACTTTTAAAATCTAATATTTTTGGGATGAGAATACATGCAGGTTTTATAAATGATTTACAAAATAGACACAAGTACGTGAAACTACATTCTATGGTTGAATTATCAAAATCGAATATGCCCCTTTTTATTAAGTCTGGTAATCTAAGAATTAGGGAACAGACACCCTAATTGACGCGAATCCTAAAGATAGATCTATTGGGCCTAACAAACCCCATCCAAAGTACTGGATGCTTTAGTACTTCGAAATTTATATCATATCCGAAGGGTGTCCCGGAATGATGGGGATATTCTTATATATGCATCTTGTTAATGTCGGTTACCAGGTGTTCACCATATGAATGATTTTTATCTCTATGTATGGGATGTGTATTGAAATATGAAATCTTGTGGTCTATTATTATGATTTGATATATATAGGTTAAACCTATAACTCACCAACATTTTTGTTGACGTTTTAAGCATGTTTATTCTCAGGTGATTATTAAGAGCTTCCGCTGTCGCATACTTAAATAAGGACAAGATTTGGAGTCCATGCTTGTATGATATTGTGTAAAAACTGCATTCAAGAAACTTATTTTGTTGTAACATATTTGTATTGTAAACCATTATGTAATGGTCGTGTGTAAACAGGATATTTTAGATTATCATTATTTGATAATCTACGTAAAGCTTTTTAAACCTTTATTGATGAAATAAAGGTTATGGTTTGTTTAAAAATGAATGCAGTCTTTGAAAAACGTCTCATATAGAGGTCAAAACCTCGCAACGAAATCAATTAATATGGAACGTTTTTAATCAATAAGAACGGGACATTTCAGTTGGTATCAGAGCGTTGGTCTTAGAGAACCAGAAAATTTGCATTAGTGTGTCTTATCGAGTTTGTTAGGATGCATTAGTGAGTCTGGACTTCGACCGTGTTTTCTTTAAAAATGATTGCTTAACATTTTTGTTGGAAACTATATATTTTTAACATATGAATATTATGTGATATATTAATCTCTTAACGTGTTTGATATTATGTGATAGATGTCTACCTCTAGAACAAGTCCCATTGACTCACCTAATAATAATGAAGAGTCAAATGTAAATTGGAATGATTTGTGGACTGATTCACAAGTTCCCGAAGAGGAACCGGAAGAAGAGTCGGAACCGGAAGAAGAATCGGAACCGGAAGAAGAATCGGAACCGGATGAAGAAATAGAACCGGTGGGGGAAATAATAAAACGGTTAAGTAAAAGAAAATCCTCAACCAACCGACCAAGGTTAATTATGGTCAATGGTGTTTCCGCCAAGGAAGCAAAATATTGGGAGGATTACCAATTCTCCGATGAATCGGATTCCGACGAGAATTCCGATGATGTTATAGAAATTACCCCAACTGAATTTAAAAAGGCAAAAGAAAATAATAAGGGAAAGGGCATAAAAATAGAGAAATCTAATTCCAACCCCGATGAACTTTATATGTATCGTCAACCCCCGAAGTCCTTAAGTTGTAACAATGACCCGGGAACCTCTAAACCACCAGGTTTTTCTAAACCAATGTGGATCACGACGGCTCGTATTAGGGGAACATCATATATCCCTAGAAACTTGGCAAAACGAACCAAAACCGAAGAAGAAGAAACGAGCGAGTCGGAATAAGATAGTTGTATTCGTGTGGTGTAATATATGTAATATAGTGTTCGTATGCTTTATGATATATGTAAAAATTGCTTGTATTAATAAGTATTTTTTTTATGAATCTAACTCTTGTCTATTTTACAGTTTAAAAACACAAAATGGATAGACAACCCAATATTTTAAGAGACCTACCCGGAGACATGATTGATGAAATCTTGTCTAGAGTCGGCCAGAATTCTTCGGCACAACTATTTAAGGCGAGATCAGTTTGTAAGACATTCGAAGAACGTTCCAAGAATGTCTTGGTTTATAAGAGACTTTCGTTTGAAAGATGGGGGATATCACATTGGGAAACCCATAAGTTACGATGTGTTTACTTTGACGCATATATTGCGGGGAACCCAAATGCTATTTTACGCAACGGGTTAAGAAATTATTTTGACTCAATATATCCGAATATTGGACTTCGTGATTTAGAAAAAGCGGCTAACATGCAACATAAAGAAGCATGTTATGCTTACGGATTAGTAATGTTCGCTTCTCACCAAAGTGAGAACAAGAACATCGGGCTACAACTATTAAACAAAACGTTTCCACAAGTGACGGAGTCGGTAATTGGGGTAAGAAATGAGGTTTTTAGATTATTACGGGACTGTTGGACATTACGTAACCCTCGTCCCTTTGATGACGTTACAACACGCTGTCTTATCAACGGCCATAACGGTTATGTTGCACAAGACCAAGGATGGGAAGTAGTCCTAGTAAAACCAGAATGCATGACTTGTTTCTGGACGTATGAATTACGTGTCTTTATTGCCTTTGCTGAACGACTTGTGTACTAGCTAGAATTGTCTTCACAACTATCTTGTATCAAAGTTATTGTGTGCTATATTTCATGCTTTATGTAAAATAAGCGGTATTGTAAGTTTGTAAAATATTGTATAAAAGTTTGAATGCGAAATATTATTATAATCAGTTTTTCATATAGAATTGTAGTAGTTGAATTGTATATTAGCTACTAAGTATGAACTTAACGGGTAGGTACTACCCGAATTTAAACTTATAAAACGCTAATATGAAGAAAAAGCTTTTATAAATGAGTTCATATTATGCTACGAAATACTATTAACTACTCTTAATATTCTGTATGATTAACTTGTTCCATTTAACTATTTTGAAGGCAATGGCACCGACTACTCGACACACCGTGAATATGAATGAAGAGGAATTCCGTACTTTTCTAGCTTCAAACATAGCCGCAGTACAGGCTGCGCTACATACCAACAATAACCTTGGATCTAGCAGTACAGGAAATCGTGTAGGATGCACCTACAAAGAATTCACTGCCTGCAAACCTTTGGAATTTGATGGAACCGAAGGACCGATCGGATTGAAACGGTGGACCGAGAAGGTCGAATCAGTGTTTGCCATAAGTAAGTGTACTGAAGAGGACAAAGTAAAGTACGCTACGCATACCTTCACAGGTTCTGCGTTAACATGGTGGAATACCTATCTAGAGCAAGTGGGACAAGACGATGCGTATGCACTACCGTGGTCAGCATTCAAGCACTTGATGAACGAGAAGTACCGTCCCAGAACCGAGGTCAATAAGCTCAAGACAGAACTTAGAGGGTTACGAACCCAAGGATTTGATATTACCACGTACGAAAGACGATTCACAGAATTGTGCCTATTGTGTCCGGGAGCATTCGAAGATGAGGAAGAGAAGATCGACGCGTTTGTGAAAGGATTACCGGAAAGAATCCAAGAAGATATAAGTTCACACGAGCCCGCCTCCATACAACAGGCATGTAGAATGGCTCACAAACTAGTGAACCAGATTGAAGAAAGAATTAAAGAACAGACTGCTGAAGAGGCCAATGTGAAGCAAGTCAAAAGAAAGTGGGAGGAAAACGGTGATAAGAATCACCAATACAACAACAACAGCAATTACAACAATAATCGCAACAATTATCCCAACAATCGCAACATCAATCGCAACTACAACAAACGGCCCAACAACAACAACAACAACAACAACAACAGCAACTACAACAATCATCCCAACAACAATAATAACCGCAACAACAACAACAATCAGAAGCAACTATGCCAAAGGTGTGAAAAGAATCACTCGGGGTTCTGCACCAAATTTTGCAACAAGTGTAAAAGAAATGGTCATAGCGCGGCGAAGTGTGAGGTCTACGGACCAGGGGTTAATAGAACGAAAGGAACAAATGGTGTCGGAACGAGTAATGGCGGAGCAAGTAGTGTCGGAGCAAGTTATGCCAATGTAGTTTGTTATAAATGTGGAAAACCAGGCCACATTATTAGAAATTGCCCGAACCAGGAGAACATGAATGGACAAGGCCGTGGAAGAGTTTTCAATATTAATGCGGTAGAGGCACAGGAAGACCCGGAGCTTGTTACGGGTACGTTTCTTATTGACAATAAATCTGCTTACGTTTTATTTGATTCGGGTGCGGATAGAAGCTATATGAGTAGAGATTTTTGTGCTAAATTAAGTTGTCCATTGACGCCTTTGGATAGTAAATTTTTACTCGAATTAGCAAATGGTAAATTAATTTCAGCAGATAATATATGTCGGAATCGAGAAATTAAACTGGTTAGCGAAACATTTAAGATTGATTTGATACCAGTAGAGTTAGGGAGTTTTGATGTGATAATCGGTATGGACTGGTTGAAAGAAGTGAAAGCGGAGATCGTTTGTTACAAAAATGCAATTCGCATTATACGAGAAAAAGGAAAACCCTTAATGGTGTACGGAGAAAAGGGCAACACGAAGCTACATCTTATTAGTAATTTGAAGGCACAAAAACTAATAAGAAAAGGTTGCTATGCTGTTCTAGCACACGTCGAGAAAGTACAAACTGAAGAAAAGAGCATCAATGATGTTCCCATTGCAAAAGAATTTCCCGATGTATTTCCGAAAGAATTACCGGGATTACCCCCACATCGATCCGTTGAATTTCAAATAGATCTTGTACCAGGAGCTGCACCAATAGCTCGTGCTCCTTACAGACTCGCACCCGGCGAGATGAAAGAACTGCAAAGCCAATTACAAGAACTTTTAGAGCGTGGTTTCATTCGACCAAGCACATCACCGTGGGGAGCTCCTGTTTTGTTTGTCAAGAAGAAAGATGGTACATTCAGGTTGTGTATCGACTACCGAGAGTTGAACAAACTTACCATCAAGAACCGCTACCCACTACCGAGAATCGACGACTTATTTGATCAACTACAAGGCTCGTCTGTTTATTCAAAGATTGACTTACGTTCCGGGTATCATCAAATGCGGGTGAAAGAAGATGATATTCCAAAGACTGCTTTCAGAACACGTTACGGTCATTACGAGTTTATGGTCATGCCGTTTGGTTTAACTAATGCACCAGCTGTATTCATGGACCTTATGAACCGAGTGTGTGGACCATACCTTGACAAGTTTGTCATTGTTTTCATTGATGACATACTTATTTACTCAAAGAATGACCAAGAACACGGTGAACATTTGAGAAAGGTGTTAGAAGTATTGAGGAAGGAAGAATTGTACGCTAAGTTTTCAAAGTGTGCATTTTGGTTGGAAGAAGTTCAATTCCTCGGTCACATAGTGAACAAAGAAGGTATTAAGGTGGATCCGGCAAAGATAGAAACTGTTGAAAAGTGGGAAACCCCGAAAACTCCGAAACACATACGCCAATTTTTAGGACTAGCTGGTTACTACAGAAGGTTCATCCAAGACTTCTCCAGAATAGCAAAACCCTTGACTGCATTAACGCATAAAGGGAAGAAATTTGAATGGAATGATGAACAAGAGAAAGCGTTTCAGTTATTGAAGAAAAAGCTAACTACGGCACCTATATTGTCATTGCCTGAAGGGAATGATGATTTTGTGATTTATTGTGATGCATCAAAGCAAGGTCTCGGTTGTGTATTAATGCAACGAACGAAGGTGATTGCTTATGCGTCTAGACAATTGAAGATTCACGAACAAAATTATACGACGCATGATTTGGAATTAGGCGCGGTTGTTTTTGCATTAAAGACTTGGAGGCACTACTTATATGGGGTCAAAAGTATTATATATACCGACCACAAAAGTCTTCAACACATATTTAATCAGAAACAACTGAATATGAGGCAGCGTAGGTGGATTGAATTATTGAATGATTACGACTTTGAGATTCGTTACCACCCGGGGAAGGCAAATGTGGTAGCCGATGCCTTGAGCAGGAAGGACAGAGAACCCATTCGAGTAAAATCTATGAATATAATGATTCATAATAACCTTACTACTCAAATAAAGGAGGCGCAACAAGGAGTTTTAAAAGAGGGAAATTTAAAGGATGAAATACCCAAAGGATCGGAGAAGCATCTTAATATTCGGGAAGACGGAACCCGGTATAGGGCTGAAAGGATTTGGGTACCAAAATTTGGAGATATGAGAGAAAGGGTACTTAGAGAAGCTCATAAAACCAGATATTCAATACATCCTGGAACGGGGAAGATGTACAAGGATCTCAAGAAACATTTTTGGTGGCCGGGTATGAAAGCCGATGTTGCTAAATACGTAGGAGAATGTTTGACGTGTTCTAAGGTCAAAGCTGAGCATCAGAAACCATCAGGTCTACTTCAACAACCCGAAATCCCGGAATGGAAATGGGAAAACATTACCATGGATTTCATCACTAAATTGCCAAGGACTGCAAGTGGTTTTGATACTATTTGGGTAATAGTTGATCGTCTCACCAAATCAGCACACTTCCTACCAATAAGAGAAGATGACAAGATGGATAAGTTAGCACGACTGTATTTGAAGGAAGTCGTCTCCAGACATGGAATACCAATCTCTATTATCTCTGATAGGGATGGCAGATTTATTTCAAGATTCTGGCAGACATTACAGCAAGCATTAGGAACTCGTCTAGACATGAGTACTGCCTATCATCCACAAACTGATGGGCAGAGCGAAAGGACGATACAAACGCTTGAAGACATGCTACGAGCATGTGTTATTGATTTCGGAAACAGTTGGGATCGACATCTACCGTTAGCAGAATTTTCCTACAACAACAGCTACCATTCAAGCATTGAGATGGCGCCATTTGAAGCACTTTATGGTAGAAAGTGCAGGTCTCCGATTTGTTGGAGTGAAGTGGGGGATAGACAGATTACGGGTCCGGAGATTATACAAGAAACTACCGAGAAGATCATCCAAATTCAACAACGGTTGAAAACCGCCCAAAGTCGACAAAAGAGCTACGCTGACATTAAAAGAAAAGATATAGAATTTGAAATTGGAGAGATGGTCATGCTTAAAGTTTCACCTTGGAAAGGCGTTGTTCGATTTGGTAAACGAGGGAAATTAAATCCAAGGTATATTGGACCATTCAAGATTATTGATCGTGTCGGACCAGTAGCTTACCGACTTGAGTTACCTCAACAACTCGCGGCTGTACATAACACTTTCCACGTCTCGAATTTGAAGAAATGTTTTGCTAAAGAAGATCTCACTATTCCGTTAGATGAAATCCAAATCAACGAAAAACTCCAATTCATCGAAGAACCCGTCGAAATAATGGATCGTGAGGTTAAAAGACTTAAGCAAAACAAGATACCAATTGTTAAGGTTCGATGGAATGCTCGTAGAGGACCCGAGTTCACCTGGGAGCGTGAAGATCAGATGAAGAAGAAATACCCGCATCTATTTCCAGAAGATTCGTCAACACCTTCAACAGCTTAAAATTTCGGGACGAAATTTATTTAACGGGTAGGTACTGTAGTGACCCGAACTTTTCCATGTTTATATATATTAATTGAGATTGATGTTTACATGATTAAATGTTTCCAACATGTTAAGCAATCAAACTTGTTAAGACTTGATTAATTGAAATAGGTTTCATATAGACAATTGACCACCCAAGTTGACCGGTGATTCACGAACGTTAAAACTTGTAAAAAAAACTATATGATGACATATATATGGTTATATATATAGTTAACATGATATTATGATAAGTAAACATATCATTAATTATATTAACAATGAACTACATATGTAAAAACAAGACTACTAACTTAATGATTTTGAAACGAGACATATATGTAACGTTTATCGTTGTAACGACATTTAATGTATATATATCATATTAAGAGATATTCGTACATCATAATATCATGATAATATAATAATTTAAAATCTCTTTTGATATTATAAACATTGGGTTAACAACATTTAACAAGATCGTTAACCTAAAGGTTTCAAAACAACACTTACATGTAACGACTAACGATGACTTAACGACTCAGTTAAAATGTATATACATGTAGTGTTTTAATATGTATTTATACACTTTTGAAAGACTTCAATACACTTATCAAAATACTTCTACTTAACAAAAATGCTTACAATTACATTCTCGTTCAGTTTCATCAACAATTCTACTCGTATGCACCCGTATTCGTACTCGTACAATACACAGCTTTTAGATGTATGTACTATTGGTATATACACTCCAATGATCAGCTCTTAGCAGCCCATGTGAGTCACCTAACACATGTGGGAACCATCATTTGGCAACTAGCATGAAATATCTCATAAGATTACAAAAAATATGAGTAATCATTCATGACTTATTTACATGAAAACAAAATTACATATCCTTTATATCTAATCCATACACCAACGACCAAAAACACCTACAAACACTTTCATTCTTCAATTTTCTTCATCTAATTGAACTCTCTCAAGTTCTATCTTCAAGTTCTAAGTGTTCTTCATAAATTCCAAAAGTTCTAGTTTCATAAAATCAAGAATACTTTCAAGTTTGCTAGCTCACTTCCAATCTTGTAAGGTGATCATCCAACCTCAAGAAATCTTTGTTTCTTACAGTAGGTTATCATTCTAATACAAGGTAATAATCATATTCAAACTTTGGTTCAATTTCTATAACTATAACAATCTTATTTCAAGTGATGATCTTACTTGAACTTGTTTTCGTGTCATGATTTTGCTTCAAGAACTTTGAGCCATCCAAGGATCCATTGAAGCTAGATCCATTTTTCTCTTTTCCAGTAGGTTCATCCAAGGAACTTAAGGTAGTAATGATGTTCATAACATCATTCGATTCATACATATAAAGCTATCTTATTCGAAGGTTTAAACTTGTAATCACTAGAACATAGTTTAGTTAATTCTAAACTTGTTCGCAAACAAAAGTTAATCCTTCTAACTTGACTTTTAAAATCAACTAAACACATGTTCTATATCTATATGATATGCTAACTTAATGATTTAAAACCTGGAAACACGAAAAACACCGTAAAACCGGATTTACGCCGTCGTAGTAACACCGCGGGCTGTTTTGGGTTAGTTAATTAAAAACTATGATAAACTTTGATTTAAAAGTTGTTATTCTGAGAAAATGATTTTTATTATGAACATGAAACTATATCCAAAAAATTATGGTTAAACTCAAAGTGGAAGTATGTTTTCTAAAATGGTCATCTAGACGTCGTTCTTTCGACTGAAATGACTACCTTTACAAAAACGACTTGTAACTTATTTTTCCGACTAGAAACCTATACTTTTTTTGTTTAGATTCATAAAATAGAGTTCAATATGAAACCATAGCAATTTGATTCACTCAAAACGGATTTAAAATGAAGAAGTTATGGGTAAAACAAGATTGGATAATTTTTCTCATTTTAGCTACGTGAAAATTGGTAACAAATCTATTCCAACCATAACTTAATCAACTTGTATTATATATTATGTAATCTTGAGATACCATAGACACGTATACAATGTTTCGACCTATCATGTCGACACATCTATATATATTTCAGAACAACCATAGACACTCTATATGTGAATGTTGGAGTTAGCTATACAGGGTTGAGGTTGATTCCAAAATATATATAGTTTGAGTTGTGATCAATACTGAGATACGTATACACTGGGTCGTGGATTGATTCAAGATAATATTTATCGATTTATTTCTGTACATCTAACTATGGACAACTAGTTGTAGGTTACTAACGAGGACAGCTGACTTAATAAACTTAAAACATCAAAATATATTAAAAGTGTTGTAAATATATTTTGAACATACTTTGATATATATGTATATATTGTTATAGGTTCGTGAATCAACCAGTGGCCAAGTCTTACTTCCCGACGAAGTAAAAATCTGTGAAAGTGAGTTATAGTCCCACTTTTAAAATCTAATATTTTTGGGATGAGAATACATGCAGGTTTTATAAATGATTTACAAAATAGACACAAGTACGTGAAACTACATTCTATGGTTGAATTATCAAAATCGAATATGCCCCTTTTTATTAAGTCTGGTAATCTAAGAATTAGGGAACAGACACCCTAATTGACGCGAATCCTAAAGATAGATCTATTGGGCCTAACAAACCCCATCCAAAGTACTGGATGCTTTAGTACTTCGAAATTTATATCATATCCGAAGGGTGTCCCGGAATGATGGGGATATTCTTATATATGCATCTTGTTAATGTCGGTTACCAGGTGTTCACCATATGAATGATTTTTATCTCTATGTATGGGATGTGTATTGAAATATGAAATCTTGTGGTCTATTATTATGATTTGATATATATAGGTTAAACCTATAACTCACCAACATTTTTGTTGACGTTTTAAGCATGTTTATTCTCAGGTGATTATTAAGAGCTTCCGCTGTCGCATACTTAAATAAGGACAAGATTTGGAGTCCATGCTTGTATGATATTGTGTAAAAACTGCATTCAAGAAACTTATTTTGTTGTAACATATTTGTATTGTAAACCATTATGTAATGGTCGTGTGTAAACAGGATATTTTAGATTATCATTATTTGATAATCTACGTAAAGCTTTTTAAACCTTTATTGATGAAATAAAGGTTATGGTTTGTTTAAAAATGAATGCAGTCTTTGAAAAACGTCTCATATAGAGGTCAAAACCTCGCAACGAAATCAATTAATATGGAACGTTTTTAATCAATAAGAACGGGACATTTCACCATGTTTGTATGATATTGTGTAAAAACTGCATTCAAGAAACTGATTTCGATGTAACATATTTGTATTGTAAACCATTATGTAATGGTCGTGTGTAAACATGATATTTTAGATTATCATTATTTGATAATCTACGTAAAGCTTTTTAAACCTTTATTTATGAAATAAAGGTTATGGTTTGTTTTAAAAATGAATGCAGTCCTTGAAAAACGTCTCATATAGAGGTCAAAACCTCGCAACGAAATCAATTAATATGGAACGTTTTTAATCAATAAGAACGGGACATTTCAGTTGGTATCCGAGCATTGGTCTTAGAGAACCAGAATTTTTCATTAGTGTGTCTTATCGAGTTTGTTAGGATGCATTAGTGAGTCTGGACTTCGACCGTGTTTACTTGAAAAAAATGATTGCTTAACAAATTTTGTTGGAAACTATATATTTTTAACATGTGAATATTATGTGATATATTAATCTCTTAACGCGTTTGATATTATGTGATAGATGTCTACCTCTAGAACAAGTCCCATTGACTCACCTAATAATAATGAAGAGTCAAATGTAAATTGGAATGATTCGTGGACTGATTCACAAGTTCCCGAAGAGGAACCGGAAGAAGAGTCGGAACCGGAAGAAGAATCGGAACCGGAAGAAGAATCAGAACCGGATGAAGAAATAGAACCGGTGGGGGAAATAATAAAACGGTTAAGTAAAAGAAAATCCTCAACCAACCGACCAAGGTTAATTATGGTCAATGGTGTTTCCGCCAAGGAAGCAAAATATTGGGAGGATTACCAATTCTCCAATGAATCGGATTCCGACGAGAATTCCGATGATGTTATAGAAATTACCCCAACTGAATTTAAAAAGGCAAAAGAAAATAATAAGGGAAAGGGCATAAAAATAGAGAAATCTAATTCCAACCCCGATGAACTTTATATGTATCGTCAACCCCCGAAGTCCTTAAGTTGTAACAATGACCCGGGAACCTCTAAACCACCAGGTTTTTCTAAACCAATGTGGACAACGACGGCTCGTATTAGGGGAACATCATATATCCCTAGAAACTTGGCAAAACGAACCAAAACCGAACAAGAAGAAACGAGCGAGTCGGAATAAGATAGTTGTATTCGTGTGGTGTAATATATGTAATATAGTGTGCTTATGCTTTATGATATATGTAAAAATTGCTTGTATTAATAAGTATTTTTTTTATGAATCTAACTCTTGTCTATTTTACAGTATAAAAACACAAAATGGATAGACAACCCAATATTTTAAGAGACCTACCCGGAGACATGATTGATGAAATCTTGTCTAGAGTCGGTCAGAATTCCTCGGCACAACTATTTAAGGCGAGATCAGTTTGTAAGACATTCGAAGAACGTTCCAAGAATGTCTTGGTTTATAAGATACTTTCGTTTGAAAGATGGGGGATATCACATTGGGAAACCCATAAGTTACGATGTGTTTACTTTGATGCATATATTGCGGGGAACCCAAATGCTATTTTACGCAACGGGTTAAGAAATTATTTTGACTCAATATATCCGAATATTGGACTTCGTGATTTAGAAAAAGCAGCTAACATGCAACATAAAGAAGCATGTTATGCTTACGGATTAGTAATGTTCGCTTCTCACCAAAGTGAGAACAAGAACATTGGGCTACAACTATTAAACAAAACGTTCCCACAAGTGACGGAGTCGGTAATTGGGGTAAGAAATGAGGTTTTTAGATTGTTACGGGACTGTTGGACATTACGTAACCCTCGTCCATTTGACGACGTTAGAACACGCTGTCTTATCAACGGCCATAACGGTTATGTTCCACAAGACCAAGGATGGGAAGTAATCCTAGTAAAACCAGAATGCATGACTTGTTTCTGGACGTATGAATTACGTGTCTTTATTGCCTTTGCTGAACGACTTGTGTACTAGCTAGAATTATCTTCACAACCATCCTGTATCAAATTTATTGTGTGCTATATTTCATGCTATATGTAAAATAAGCGGTATTGTAAGTTTGTAAAATATTGTGAAAAAGTTTGAACGCGAAATATTATTATAATCAGTTTTTCATATAGAATTGTAGTAGTTGAATTGTATATTAGCTACTAAGTATGAACTTAACGGGTAGGTACTACCCGAATTTAAACTTATAAAACGCTAATATGAAGAAAAAGCTTTTATAAATGAGTTCATATTATGCTACGAAATACTATTAACTACTCTTAATATTCTGTATGATTAACTTGTTCCATTTGACTATTTTGAAGGAAATGGCACCGACTACTCGACACACCGTGAATATGAATGAAGAGGAATTCCGTACTTTTCTAGCTTCAAACATAGCCGCAGTACAGGCTGCACTACATACCAACAATAACCTTGGATCTAGCAGTACAGGAAATCGTGTAGGATGCACCTACAAAGAATTCACTGCCTGCAAACCTTTGGAATTTGATGGAACCGAAGGACCGATCGGATTGAAACGGTGGACCGAGAAGGTCGAATCGGTGTTTGCCATAAGTAAGTGTACTGAAGAGGACAAAGTGAAGTACGCTACGCATACCTTCACAGGTTCTGCGTTAACATGGTGGAATACCTATCTAGAGCAAGTGGGACAAGACGATGCGTACACACTACCGTGGTCAGCATTCAAGCACTTGATGAACGAGAAGTACCGTCCCAGAACCTAGGTCAATAAGCTCAAGATAGAACTTAGAGGGTTACGAACCCAAGGATTTGATATTACCACGTACGAAAGACGATTCACAGAATTGTGCTTATTGTGTCCGGGAGCATTCGAAGATGAGGAAGAGAAGATCGACGCGTTTGTGAAAGGATTACCGGAGAGAATCCAAGAAGATATAAGTTCACACGAGCCCGCCTCCATACAACAGGCATGTAGAATGGCTCACAAACTAGTGAACCAGATTGAAGAAAGAATTAAAGAACAGACTGTTGAAGAGACCAATGTGAAGCAAGTCAAAAGAAAGTGGGAGGAAAACGGTGATAAGAATCACCAATACAACAACAACAGCAATTACAACAATAATCGCAACAATTACCCCAACAATCGCAACATCAATCGCAACTACAACAAACGGCCCAACAACAACAACAACAACAACAGCAACTACAACAATCATCCCAACAACAATAATAACTGCAACAACAACAACAATCAGAAGCAGCTATGCCAAAGGTGTGAAAAGTATCACTCGGGGTTCTGCACCAAATTTTGCAACAAGTGTAAAAGAAATGGTCATAGCGCAGCGAAGTGTGAGGTCTACGGACCAGGGGTTAATAGAACGAAAGGAACAAATGGTGTCGGAACGAGTAATGGCGGAGCAAGTAGTGTCGGAGCAAGTTATGCCAATGTAGTTTGTTATAAATGTGGAAAACCAGGCCACATTATTAGAAATTTCCCGAACCAGGAGAACACGAATGGACAAGGCCGTGGAAGAGTTTTCAATATTAATGCGGCAGAGGCACAGGAAGACCCGGAGCTTGTTACGGGTACGTTTCTTATTGACAATAAATCTGCTTACGTTTTATTTGATTCGGGTGCGGATAGAAGCTATATGAGTAGAGATTTTTATGCTAAATTAAGTTGTCCATTGACGCCTTTGGATAGTAAATTTTTACTCGAATTAGCAAATGGTAAATTAATTTCAGCAGATAATATATGTCGGAATCGAGAAATTAAACTGGTTAGCGAAACATTTAAGATTGATTTGATACCAGTAGAGTTAGGGAGTTTTGATGTGATAATCGGTATGGACTGGTTGAAAGAAGTGAAAGCAGAGATCGTCTGTTACAAAAATGCAATTCGCATTATACGAGAAAAAGGAAAACCCTTAATGGTGTACGGAGAAAAGGGCAACACGAAGCTACATCTTATTATTAATTTGAAGGCACAAAAACTAATAAGAAAAGGTTGCTATGCTGTTCTAGCACACGTCGAGAAAGTACAAACTGAAGAAAAGAGCATCAATGATGTTCCCATTGCAAAAGAATTTCCCGATGTATTTCCGAAAGAATTACCGGGATTACCCCCACATCGATCTGTTGAATTTCAAATAGATCTTGTACCAGGAGCTGCACCAATAGCTCGTGCTCCTTACACACTCGCACCCAGCGAGATGAAAGAACTACAAAGCCAATTACAAGAACTTTTAGAGCGTGGTTTCATTCGACCAAGCACATCACCGTGGGGAGCTCCTGTTTTTGTTTGTCAAGAAGAAAGATGGTACATTCAGGTTGTGTATCGACTACCGAGAGTTAAACAAACTTACCATCAAGAACCGCTACCCACTACCGAGAATCGACGACTTATTTGATCAACTACAAGGCTCGTCTGTTTATTCAAAGATTGACTTACGTTCTGGGTATCATCAAATGCGGGTGAAAGAAGATAATATTCCAAAGACTGCTTTCAGAACACGTTACGGTCATTACGAGTTTATGGTCATGCCGTTTGGTTTAACTAATGCACCAGCTGTGTTCATGGACCTTATGAACCGAGTGTGTGGACCATACCTTGACAAGTTTGTCATTGTTTTCATTGATGACATACTTATTTACTCAAAGAATGACCAAGAACACGGTGAACATTTGAGAAAGGTGTTAGAAGTATTGAGGAAGGAAGAATTGTACGCTAAGTTTTCAAAGTGTGCATTTTGGTTGGAAGAAGTTCAATTCCTTGGTCACATAGTGAACAAAGAAGGTATTAAGGTGGATCCGGCAAAGATAGAAACTGTTGAAAAGTGGGAAACCCCGAAAACTCCAAAACACATACGCCAGTTTTTAGGACTAGCTGGTTACTACAGAAGGTTCATCCAAGACTTTTCCAGAATAGAAAAACCCTTGACTGCATTAACGCATAAAGGGAAGAAATTTGAATGGAATGATGAACAAGAGAAAGCGTTTCAGTTATTGAAGAAAAAGCTAACTACGGCACCTATATTGTCATTGCCTGAAGGGAATGATGATTTTGTGATTTATTGTGATGCATCAAAGCAAGGTCTCGGTTGTGTATTAATGCAACGAACGAAGGTGATTGCTTATGCGTCTAGACAATTGAAGATTCACGAACAAAATTATACGACGCATGATTTGGAATTAGGCGCGGTTGTTTTTGCATTAAAGACTTGGAGGCACTACTTATATGGGGTCAAAAGTATTATATATACCGACCACAAAAGTCTTCAACACATATTTAATCAGAAACAACTGAATATGAGGCAGCGTAGGTGGATTGAATTATTGAATGATTACGACTTTGAGATTCATTACCACCCGGGGAAGGCAAATGTGGTAGCCGATGCCTTGAACAGGAAGGACAGAGAACCCATTCGAGTAAAATCTATGAATATAATGATTCATAATAACCTTACTACTCAAATAAAGGAGGCGCAACAAGGAGTTTTAAAAGAGGGAAATTTAAAGGATGAAATACCCAAAGGATCGGAGAAGCATCTTAATATTCAGGATGACGGAACCCGGTATAGGGCTGAAAGGATTTGGGTACCAAAATTTGGAGATATGAGAGAAATGGTACTTAGAGAATCTCATAAAACCAGATACTCAATACATCCTGGAACGGGGAAGATGTACAAGGATCTCAAGAAACATTTTTGGTGGCCGGGTATGAAAGCCGATGTTGCTAAATACGTAGGAGAATGTTTGACGTGTTCTAAGGTCAAAGCTGAGCATCAGAAACCATCAGGTCTACTTCAACAACCCGAAATCCCGGAATGGAAATGGGAAAACATTACCATGGATTTCATCACTAAATTGCCAAGGACTGCAAGTGGTTTTGATACTATTTGGGTAATAGTTGATCGTCTCACCAAATCAGCACACTTCCTGCCAATAAGAGAAGATGACAAGATGGAGAAGTTAGCACGACTGTATTTGAAGGAAGTCGTCTCCAGACATGGAATACCAATCTCTATTATCTCTGATAGGGATGGCAGATTTATTTCAAGATTCTGGCAGACATTACAGCAAGCATTAAGAACTCGTCTAGACATGATTACTGCCTATCATCCACAAACTGATGGGCAGAGCGAAAGGACGATACAAACGCTTGAAGACATGCTACGAGCATGTGTTATTGATTTCGGAAACAGTTGGGATCGACATCTACCGTTAGCAGAATTTTCCTACAACAACAGCTACCATTCAAGCATTGAGATGGCGCCGTTTGAAGCACTTTATGGTAGAAAGTGCAGGTCTCCAATTTTTTGGAGTGAAGTGGGGGATAGACAGATTACGGGTCCGGAGATTATACAAGAAACTACCGAGAAGATCATCCAAATTCAACAACGGTTGAAAACCGCCCAAAGTCGACAAAAGAGCTACGCTGACATTAAAAGAAAAGATATAGAATTTGAAATTGGAGAGATGGTCATGCTTAAAGTTGCACCTTGGAAAGGCGTTGTTCGATTTGGTAAACGAGGGAAATTAAATCCAAGGTATATTGGACCATTCAAGATTATTGATCGTGTCGGACCAGTAGCTTACCGACTTGAGTTACCTCAACAACTCGCGGCTGTACATAACACTTTCCACGTCTCGAATTTGAAGAAATGTTTTGCTAAAGAAGATCTCACTATTTCGTTAGATGAAATCCAAATCAACGAAAAACTTCAATTCATCGAAGAACCCGTCGAAATAATGGATCGTGAGGTTAAAAGACTTAAGCAAAACAAAATACCAATTGTTAAGGTTCGATGGAATGCTCGTAGAGGACCCGAGTTCACCTGGGAGCGTGAAGATCAGATGAAGAAGAAATACCCGCATCTATTTCCAGAAGATTCGTCAACACCTTCAACAGCTTAAAATTTCGGGACGAAATTTATTTAACGGGTAGGTACTATAGTGACCCGAACTTTTCCATGTTTATATATATTAATTGAGATTGATATTTACATGATTAAATGTTTCCAACATGTTAAGCAATCAAACTTGTTAAGACTTGATTAATTGAAATATGTTTCATATAGACAATTGACCACCCAAGTTGACCGGTGATTCACGAACGTTAAAACTTGTAAAAACTATACAATGACATATATATGGTTATATATATAGTTAACATGTTTTTATTATAAGTATGTATCTCATTAGGTATTTTAACAATGAGTTATATACATAAAAATGAGACTATTAATTTAAGAAACTCGAAAATGATATATATAACGATTATCGTTATAACAACGTCTTTCTAGGTACATATGAATCATATTAAGATATTGATACACTTGGTTAATTATGTTAAATGATAAGTAAATATATTATTAAGTGTATTAACAATGAAATACATATTTAAAAATAAGACTACTAACTTAATGATTTCGAAACGAGACATATATGTAACGATTATCGTTGTAACGACATTTAACTGTATATACATCATACTAAGATATATTATATATCATAATATCATGATAATATAATAATTTAACATCTCATTTGTTATAATAAACAATGGGTTAACAACATTCAACAAGATCGTTAACCTAAAGGTTTCAAAACAACATTTACATGTAACGACTAACGATGACTTAACGACTCAGTTAAAATGTATATACATGTAGTGTTTTAATATGTATTCATACACTTTTGAAAGACTTCAAGACACTTATCAAAATACTTCTACTTAACAAAAATGCTTACAATTACATCCTCGTTCAGTTTCATCAACAATTCTACTCGTATACACCCGTATTCGTACTCGTACAATACACAGTTTTTAGATGTATGTACTATTGGTATATACACTCCAATGATCAGCTCTTAGCAGCCCATTTGAGTCACCTAACATATGTGGGAACCATCATTTGGCAACTAGCATGAAATATCTCATAAAATTACAAAAATATGAGTAATCATTCATGACTTATTTACATGAAAACAAAATTACATATCCTTTATATCTAATCCATACACCAACGACCAAAAACACCTACAAACACTTTCATTCTTCAATTTTCTTCATCTAATTGATCTCTCTCAAGTTCTATCTTCAAGTTCTAAGTGTTCTTCATATATTTTACAAGTTCTAGTTACATAAAATCAAGAATACTTTCAAGTTTGCTAGCTCACTTCCAATCTTGTAAAGTGATCATCCAACCTCAAGAAATCATTATTTCTTACAGTAGGTTATCATTCTAATACAAGGTAATAATCATATTCAAACTTTGGTTCAATTTCTATAACTATAACAATCTTATTTCAAGTGATGATCTTACTTGAACTTGTTTTCGTGTCATGATTCTGCTTCAAGAACTTCGAGCCATCCAAGGATCCATTGAAGCTAGATCCATTTTTCTCTTTTCCAGTAGGTTTATCCAAGGAACTTAATGTAGTAATGATGTTCATAACATCATTCGATTCATACATATAAAGCTATCTTATTCGAAGGTTTAAACTTGTAATCACTAGAACATAGTTTAGTTAATTCTAAACTTGTTCGCAAACAAAAGTTAATCCTTCTAACTTGACTTTTAAAATCAACTAAACACATGTTCTATATCTATATGATATGCTAACTTAATGATTTAAAACCTGGAAACACGAAAAACACCGTAAAACCGGATTTACGCCGTCGTAGTAACACCGCGGGCTGTTTTGGGTTAGTTAATTAAAAACTATGATAAACTTTGATTTTAAAGTTGTTATTCTGAGAAAATGATTTTTATTATGAACATGAAACTATATCCAAAAATTATGATTAAACTCAAAGTGGAAGTATGTTTTCTAAAATGGTCATCTAGACGTCGTTCTTTCGACTGAAATGACTACCTTTACAAAAACGACTTGTAACTTATTTTTCCGACTATAAACCTATACTTTTCTGTTTAGATTCATAAAATAGAGTTCAATATGAAACCATAGCAATTTGATTCACTCAAAACGGATTTAAAATGAAGAAGTTATGGGTAAAACAAGATTGGATAATTTTTCTCATTTTAGCTACGTGAAAATTGGTAACAAATCTATTCCAACCATAACTTAATCAACTTGTATTGTATATTATGTAATCTTGAGATACCATAGACACGTATACAATGTTTCGACCTATCATGTCGACACATCTATATATATTTCGGAACAACCATAGACACTCTATATGTGAATGTTGGAGTTAGCTATACAGGGTTGAGGTTGATTCCAAAATATATATAGTTTGAGTTGTGATCAATACTGAGATACGTATACACTGGGTCATGGATTGATTCAAGATAATATTTATCGATTTATTTCTGTACATCTAACTGTGGACAACTAGTTGTAGGTTACTAACGAGGACAGCTGACTTAATAAACTTAAAACATCAAAATATATTAAAAGTGTTGTAAATATATTTTGAACATACTTTGATATATATGTATATATTGTTATAGGTTCGTGAATCAACCAGTGGCCAAGTCTTACTTCCCGACGAAGTAAAAATCTGTGAAAGTGAGTTATAGTCCCACTTTTAAAATCTAATATTTTTGGGATGAGAATACATGCAGGTTTTATAAATGATTTACAAAATAGACACAAGTACGTGAAACTACATTCTATGGTTGAATTATCGAAATCGAATATGCCCCTTTTTATTAAGTCTGGTAATCTAAGAATTAGGGAACAGACACCCTAATTGACGCGAATCCTAAAGATAGATCTATTGGGCCTAACAAACCCCATCCAAAGTACCGGATGCTTTAGTACTTCGAAATTTATATCATATCCGAAGGGTGTCCCGGAATGATGGGGATATTCTTATATATGCATCTTGTTAATGTCGGTTACCAGGTGTTCACCATATGAATGATTTTTATCTCTATGTATGGGATGTGTATTGAAATATGAAATCTTGTAGTCTATTGTTACGATTTGATATATATAGGTTAAACCTATAACTCACCAACATTTTTGTTGACGTTTAAAGCATGTTTATTCTCAGGTGAATATTAAGAGCTTCCGCTGTTGCATACTAAAATAAGGACAAGATTTGGAGTCCATGTTTGTATGATATTGTGTAAAAACTGCATTCAAGAAACTGATTTCGATGTAACATATTTGTATTGTAAACCATTATGTAATGGTCGTGTGTAAACAGGATATTTTAGATTATCATTATTTGATAATCTACGTAAAGCTTTTTAAACCTTTATTTATGAAATAAAGGTTATGGTTTGTTTTAAAAATGAATGCAGTCCTTGAAAAACGTCTCATATAGAGGTCAAAACCTCGCAACGAAATCAATTAATATGGAACGTTTTTAATCAATAAGAACGGGACATTTCAGGGTATTACCTACCCGCTAAAATATTTTCACCATTAACAGTTTGTACAAAAGAATTTTTAATTACAATCTTTATGAAAACATATATACATATATATTTTCCTCGGATGTAATCATGGATTTAATGAGTCAATATGATATTAAACTCATTTGATTTACCATTAGAACAAGAATATATAATCTCTAAAACATTAGAGATTACATAAACGCCATGTCGAACGAAGATAAATGATGTAAAATGATACGTAGAACTATGATTATACTCGAGGTACAGAATGAGATGTTGAGGCATGTGATGTTGAAATTTAGGTTGTTGGTGGTACTGGTGTTGCCGGTGCTGTTGTTGAAGCTGGTAAGTTTTGCACCATATTCTCATTATTTTTTACTCCAGCGCGAAGCTCGTTGACTTCATCCATTACTCCAGGATGATTGTTGGTCAGAACGAGCAGATAAATAAAATCTAGAATTTGGTTTAGTATATAATCATGATGAGATACTCTGGAAATGAGGCTAAAAATGGTGTTTCTGATAGGTTCACCGGTAAATGCTTCAGGTTCTTTGCCAAGAGGGCAATGTGGTGGATGGAAGGGATCGCCTTCTTCTTGTCTCCAATGTTTAAGTAAGCTACGAACCCATCAGATGAATTGGGGATGGATGATTGGTTGATTCATTCTGGTGACACTGCTTTCGAAGCTTAAATGAAACTCCATATCGGAATAGCTGTCGGAATCCGAGGAATTCGAACTGATTGAGGGATTCATCTCGTACGATCAGATGAAGGATTTTCGATAAGAAATAGATTATAGAATGTAGATTAGTACCCTGCAATACATAGTTTACATATGCATATATAATACTAAAATCCTATAAGTTACGGAGGAATCTACGGAAGCTGTCAGGCAAAGGTAACAATAACAGATACGCTAAGATATGAATTAGCAGATATGCTAAGATATTAATTTTGTCTATACACTAATCATGCAATCAATGCAATAAGATGTGTCTAGACTAAGGATGATAAGCAAGTGATTCTATAAGAATGATAAGCAGGTAATTTTTGACACGAAATGATAAGCAAAACATTTGACATGCAAACACGGTCGAAGTCCAGACTCACTAATGCATCTAAACAGCTATCAGTTAGACACACTAATGCAAGACCTGGTTCGCTAATACCACCACTCTGATACCAACTGAAGCGTCCCATCCTAATCTATCCAGACGAAGTCCATATCGATTACAAATGATTCACAATAGTTGGTTACATCGCGAGGTACTTGACCTCTATATGATACAATTTTACAAACATTGCATTCATTTTTAAAAGACAAACTTTCATTACATCGAAAGTTGACGGTATGCATACCATTTCATAATATATCCAACTATAATTGACTTAGTAATAATCTTGATGAACTCGATGACTCAAATGCAACGCCTTTTGAAATATGTCATGAATGACTCCAAGTAATATCTCTAATATGAGCAAATGCACAACGGAAGATTTCTTTCATACCTGAGAATAAACATGCTTTAAAGTGTCAACCAAAAGGTTGGTGAGTTCATTAGTTTAACATAAATAATCATTTCCATCATTTTAATAGACCACAAGATTTTCATTTTCATTTCTCATAAATATACGTCCCATGCATAGAGACAAAAATATCATTTATATGGATTGAACACCTGGTAACCGACATTAACAAGATGCATATAAGAATATCCCCTATCATTCCGGGAAATCCTTCGGACATGATAAAAAGAACATCGAAGTACTAAAGCATCCGGTACTTTGGATGGGGTTCGTTAGGCCCAATAGATCTATCTTTAGGATTCGCGTCAATTAGGCGTGCACTAATTCTCAAAATTAGTGATGTTCCCTAATTCTTAGGCTACCAAGCAAAAAGGGGCATATTCGGCTTCGATCATTCAACCATATAATGTAGTTTCGATTACTTGTGTCTATTTCGTAAAACATTTATAAAAATTGCGCATGTATTCTCAGCCCAAAAATATAAAGGGTAAAAAGGCAAATGAAACTCACCTAATGTATTTTGTAGTAAAAATACATATGACTATATTGAACAATTTAGGGTTGGCCTCGGATTCACGAACCTATGTCATTTATATATATATATATATATATATATATATATATATATATATATATATATATATATATATATATATTAATGCATATAATCGAAATTGAACACTTTCAATTAGTATAACTTATTTTATATAATATGTATATATATATATATATATATATATATACATATATATATATATACATATATATATATACATATATATATACATATATATATATATATATATATATATATATATATATATATATATATATATATATATATATATATATATTGTAACACCCTAATATCTATTGTATATAAGTGTAAATATAGTACATAAAGCGTGGGAATAATTCTGGAATAAAACAGAAGTCGGATTTTGATCAGGCCTAAATGCGCTCAGCGCACACTTAGGGGTGCGCGCAGCGCACTCCTACTGTAGCCGGGTTCTGCCTTTTAATTAGATATTTTAGAAGGGCATTGTGGTAATTTCACTTAGGGGATGAGTTAAGGCCACCAGATCAGCGGGTTGGGAGTCATAACTCCACTTTCAACCACCATTTTTTTCCTACTTTAATTCTAGTGAGAGAAACCCAAATTTGAGTGAGAGAAAGCTCAAGTAAAGGAAGAAGGAGCTAATTTCGGGTCTTAGCTCGAGTTATAAAGTTTTTCATCTCCTCAATAGCTACGTTTTGGTTGTGGTGGTAAGTTCTAATTTTGATTTCCTTAATTTAATTTATGTAAGGGTTAGAACTTGGGTTAGTGTTGAGCATAAAACCTATTGTTGGTGATTTTGGGGGTTTTGGGTAAGATTGAGTCAAGAGGACTCAAGAATGACTAACCTAGGGTTTCAAAGTAATAATTGGTGTTATTGAGTCTAAAATGGTTAGTTATTCACTAGCTCACTTGTGTTGTTAGTAAAAATGGGTTCTAGGGTTTATGGTTGGCTTGAAATGGGTCAAATGGGTGGGTTTGACCTAGCGGGTTAAATTGGGTATGAAAACACCCTAGTTATGTGTTGATGGAAGTCTTAGAACCTTAATCACTAGCTTTTAGTGATTAGTTGGGAGACTTGACCTTTAATGTGTGAATCTAGTGAAAATGGGTCATAAAAGCACTAGTGATGTTAGTTGGTAGGTAATCCAACTTATTATGTGAATTAATTGAGAATTAATTATGTTAGGTGACTCGCTTTAAAGGTTACAAGTTATTGTTGGAAATCTCGCCAAGTCGACAAGGTGAGTGGAATGATTATACATGTGTGTATATAATGTATTTACTTTTACGAGATTCGATGTGGGTGTTAAGTTCGGGCGATCGATACCACATCGGGTTAATATATGATATGGGTTTTAAGTTCGGGCGATCGATACCATATCATTATGTGTGGGCGTAAAGTGTGGGTTTTAAGTTCGGGTGATCGATACCACTCCGGGGTTAGTGTTATAATTCGTTGTACGCTAACGGTTGTTGGGAACACCAATGGGAAATTCGAAGTACCATTCCTTTGTACTATTGGTTAACCATGGTTATGTGTTTGTAGTATGGCACTTTATATTATTCGAGTTATATATGCTATTGTTTGTGCTAGCTTGTGGTCTTGGAGATTTAGCATTATACCTTGCGTTGGTATGTCATTTAAGTTGCTAACATGTATGAGGTAATTGTGTATGTGATTGCAAGTAAGTAGGTTATATATGTATGTGTATAATTATTGCATTCACTAAGCGTTAGCTTACCCTCTCGTTGTTTACCTTTTTAGGATCCGGCTTGGATAAGGGCATAGGAATTCGCTTGAATTAGTGGCTCTCGGGGGTTTTAGCTTTTTGGACGTTCGACCAAGATTTGGGTAGTTTAACCCCAAACACCATGCTCTAGTGACGTTTGGAAATTAAACTTTTTGTGGTCGAAACTCGTTTTTCGTACTTAATGGTATTTTGGGCATATGTGGGCCCCGCAATGTAAAACTCGTTTTATCATTGATTCATGCTTATTTTACTTATACTATTATGTTGTGAAAAGCATTTCGTCTAAAAATGATGGGAAGTGTTAGATCGTTTTACGAAAACGGAACAATTTGGACAGCGGGCTACCAGGCCCTGTGCGCTCCGTGCACAGGTAGGGGTGCGCGCCGCGCACCCAGCCTGGGCAGGCCTGCTTCGAAAATTTTTTTTATTTCGCAGTTTTGGTTGGTTAACGGGTTGGGTCGTTACAAGTGGTATCAGAGCATGGTCTAAGGGATTTAGGTGACTTGAGATAGGCGCCTAGACTTAGACTTTTGTGTTGTTGAATTATACGCGGGACTTGTAGGACTACGGGTTGGTGCGGGTTTTGATTAGTTCTTTGGTGCATAGGTGGACTAACTATGCTAATGTTATGACATACTAATCATGCGTTATTGTTTTGAACATCGAGCAAGATGGTTGTGATACGTTTGAGCATGGCACGGCATGTGAGCATAATAGTGAGTCGCGGTCATTATTACGGTTGCAATTCAAGTCAAGCAAGGATGTGCGACAAGTATCGAGCTAGATGTGGTGTGTGTACGGTCATATGCATTGGTATATATGTGTATTAAATTGTTGGTGATGTCTAATCCATTTTTAATCTTTAGAATGAAGACGAGAAATGGAACGGATACAAATGGCAATGGTGGTCCCTCTCATGTGGAGGAAGATGAGATGACTACCAAGATTCAGACCGCTTTAGAAAACTATATTTTGGTTTTCTCACGAAGGGTTAAACAAATATTCGAAGAGTCGGTTTCGAAACAAATTGTCGATATGATTCAAGAACGAATGGCCAATGCCGTCAAAGAAGAAGTTGAAAGGAGGTTTCCTAGATCTCAAAATGGGGGCGAGTTGGAGTTTAGCAATAAGAACTTCTTGGCGACTAAGCCTCCTCACTTTCACGGGGATCCCGACCTCATGAAAAGTGCGGCTTGGATCTCCGATGTTGAAGGTTGTTTTCGCACGACCGAGTGCCCACCCGAGAAAAAGACTAGGCTTGCTACTAGTTTGTTGAGGGGCCATGCTAAAGATTGGCTCGATGGTAAAATTGATATGGTGGGTGACGCGGCACTTGTGGGGTTGTCTTGGGCGGAGTTCAAGAAGGAGTTTTTCCTCGAATATCGTACGCAAACGGATCTTTCCAAATTGTGCAACGAGTTAAGGAACATGCATCAAGGGTCTTTGGACCTAAACACTCTCAAAACCAACTTTCTTTCCAAAGCGCGTTTTTGCCCCGAGTATGTGGGTAACGATCAATTGTTAATGGAAGACTTTCATGCGACCCTTAGAGATGATTTGAAGGGTAAAATTAGTATTGGTCATGTTGAGACTTTTGCAAAGCTTTTGGCGGTGGCGAAGGGGTTTGAAGCGCAAGTTCCGAGTCCGATTAGTTATGCGCCAAGTAAAAGAAAGTTTGAAGCTTCTAGTTTTTCGAACAAAAAGAGTAAGGGAGCAACCGAAAGTGTCAGTAGCGTGAAGAGGGGTGCTTCTAGTGGTCACATGGTCACATGTTTCAATTGTGGGCAAAAGGGTCACTACTCTCGTGATTGTCCAAAACTGTCTACTAATACAATCACGTGCTTTAATTGTCAAAAAGAAGTTCACCGGAAGTCGGAGTGCCCCGATCTTCGAAATGATCAAGTTAAGAGAATAGAGAAGGCGGCGGGGTCGGAAAGGGGGCGTAATTATTTGATGACCAATGATGAAGCTAAGCGATCTAATGAAGTCGTCTCAGGTACTTTCATGGTTAACTCTAATCCGGCGAGGATTCTATTTGATAGCGGTGCAAATTTGTCGGTTGTGTCTCCAAAATTTGTGCCTAAACTTAATAAACCATTAGCTAAGTTAAGCCGTACGGTAGAAGTCGAAATAGCGGATGGCAAGACAGTGCTAGTGGTTGATGTGTGTAAAAATTGTAATGTCGTGTTTGGTGTCGAAAACTTTAAAATTGATCTCATCTCGATGACCTTGGGTGATTTTGATATCGTGGTTGGTATGGATTGGCTTGATTATAATAGAGCCGATATTTCATGCCATGAGAAGTCTATTCGTGTGAAGACCCCAAGTGGGGGAGAGTTAATTATTCATGGCGATAAGCGTAGAAGACTTGTGCCGATATGCACTTTTGCACGGGCACGTCGTTTCCTTTTTAGTGGTGGCATGGCTTTTCTTGCCCATGTTGTTGATACTCGTGATGAGCCACCACCCATTCGCGAGATTCCGGTGGTTAATGAATTCGAAGACGTTTTTCGGATGAGTTACCGGGTGTTCCGGTGGAAAGACAAGTTGAATTTCGCATTGAGTTGGTTCCGGGAGCTACTCCCATTGCTAAAACTCCTTATCGTTTAGCGCCGACTGAAATGCAAGAATTGTTAAATCAAACCCAAGAGCTACTTGAGAAGGGTTTTATTCGACCGAGTGCTTCGCCATGGGGTGCTCCGATTTTATTTGTAAAGAATAAAGATGGTAGTATGCGTATGTGCATTGATTATCGGGAGTTGAATAAAATGACGATCAAGAATTGTTATCCATTACCTAGGATTGACGATTTGTTTGATCAACTCCAAGGTGCGACATATTTCTCTAAAATTGACCTACGGTCCGGCTATCATCAAACGCCGGTCCGTGAGGAAAATATTGAGAAAACAGCCTTTCGAACGCGTTACGGGCATTTTGAGTTTGTGGTGATGCCTTTTGGTCTTACGAATGCGCCGGCGGCATTCATGGATCTTATGAACCGAGTGTTCCAACCTATGTTGGACAAGTCGGTAATTGTGTTCATCGACGACATACTTGTCTATTCGAGGAGTATGAAGTAACATGAACATCATTTGCGTAGTGTGTTGAAGACGTTGCGGAAGGAGAAGTTGTATGCTAAGTTCTCAAAATGTGAATTTTGGCTAAGGGAGGTTCAATTCCTTGGCCATATTGTGAACGAGAATGGTATTCAAGTAGATCTGGGGAAGATAGAGACGGTGAGGAGTTGGGGACGACCGACTATGCCTACGGAAATCAGAAGTTTTCTCGGATTGGCCGGTTATTATCGTCGATTTATCCAAGACTTTTCAAAGATTGCTTCTCCATTAACTAAGTTGACAAGGAAGAATACGAGATTCAATTGGGAGAACGAACAAGAAATCGCTTTTCAATTGTTGAAAGAGAAATTGTGTCAAGCTCCGGTCTTAGTGTTGCCGGAAGGTGTAGATGATATGACTATTAATTGTGATGCTTCTTTGAATGGGCTCGGGTGTGTTCTAATGCAACGAGGTAAAGTCATCGCTTACGCCTCTCGTCAATTAAAGGAACATGAAAAGAGATACCCGACTCATGATCTTGAATTAGCGGCGGTAATCCATGCTTTGAAAATTTGGCTCCATTACTTGTATGGTGTCAAGTGTACGATTTATTCGGATTACAAGAGTTTGAAACATCTTTTTGATCAACGGGATTTGAATTATCGTCAACGTAGATGGATGGATGTGGTGAAGGATTATGATTGTGAGATACTTTATCATCCGGGCAAGGCGAATGTGGTCACGGATGCGTTAAGCCGAAAGAATCACCACCCGGCGTTACGATTGGGATTGTTACGTATGATTATTACTAACGATTTTCTTGAAAATCTTGGTGCGATTCAAATAGAGGCTTACGTTCACAACAAGCATGCGGAACGAATTGTGGGGCAATCGGAATTCATTACTATGGGTTCGCGTGGTTTGTTGTCTTTCCAAGGAAGAGTGTGGGTGCCTAATATGGGTGATTACCGGCGGGTGCTACTTGATGAAGCACATAAGTCAAAGTATTCCATTCATCCGGGCGCGACAAAAATGTATCTTGATTTGAAGAAAGATTATTGGTGGCCGGGAATCAAACGCGACGTTGTTAAGTATGTTGAGCAATACGTCACGTGTTTGCAAGTTAAAGCTAAACACCAAAAGCCGTATGGTAAGTTGCAACCGCTAGAAATCCCGATGTGGAAGTGGGAACATACTACCATGGATTTTATTACCAAGTTGCCAAAAACGGCAAGAACCCAATTTGATACTATTTGGGTGATTGTTGATAGATTGACGAAAAGTGCATTGTTTCTTCCTATTAAAGAAGCAATTACGTCAGAGGCACTTGCGAAAATGTTCATTAAAGAAGTGATATCGAGACACGGCATTCCCGCGTCTATTGTTTCGGATCGGGACACGCGTTTTACTTCTCGATTCTAGAAGAAGTTTCATGAGGACATGGGAACGAGGGTGAATATGAGCACGGCGTACCATCCTCAAATGGACGGTCAAACCGAACGTACCAATCAAACATTGGAGGATATGTTACGAGCGTGTATTATTGATTTCGGTGGAAGTTGGGATGAACATTTGTCTTTGGTGGAATTCTCGTACAATAATAGTTTTCACTCTAGTATTGGAATACCACCATATGAGATGTTGTATGGTAGAAGGTGTCGAACCCCGATTTGTTGGGGCGAAGTGGGTCAAAAGGAAGTCGGGAGCACCGACTTGGTATTGGAGACGAATAGTAAAATCGAAATGATTCGGGCTCGTTTGAAAGCAGCGCAAGATAGAAAAAAATCTTATGTCGATAAACGTAGGAGACCGATCGAGTTTCAATAAGGTGACATGGTGATCCTCAAGGTTTCGCCGTGGAAGGGTATTATTCAATTTTGAAAACGGGGAAAGTTAGCTCCTCGGTTTATTAGACCATTTAAGATCTTAGCTCGTGTTGGCGAAGTTGCGTATCATTTGGAATTGCCCGAAGAGCTTGCAGGGATCCATAATACATTCCATGTTTCCCATCTTCGTAAGTGTCTTACGGATGATTCATCATGGATGCCATTAGATGAGATTGAGCTAAACAACAAGCTAGAGTATGTTGAAGAGCTGATTGCTATACTTGATGAAAAGGTGAAAATGTTGCGTAATAAAGAGGTGAGGACCTTTAAGGTCCAATGGCGTCGTAGTAAAGGTTCCGAGTTTACATGGGAACCCGAAGAATTTGTGTTGGTGTACCTTCCTGCTTGTCATGCAGCTTGGATCGCGAGAACGCGCTCCGATTCAAGTGGGGGAGAGTTGTAACACCCTAATATCTATTGTATATAAGTGTAAATATAGTACATAAAGCGTGGGAATAATTCTGGAATAAAACAGAAGTCGGATTTTGATCAGGCCTAAGTGCGCTCAGTGCACACTTAGGGATGCGCGCGGCGCACTCCTACTGTAGCCGGGTTCTGCCTTTTAATTAGATATTTTGGAAGGGCATTGTGGTAATTTCACTTAGGGGATGAGTTAAGGCCACCAGATCAGTGGGTTGGGAGTCATAACTCCACTTTCAACCACCATTTTCTTTCTACTTTAATTCTAGTGAGAGAAACCCAAATTTGAGTGAGAGAAAGCTCAAGTAAAGGAAGAAGGAGCTAGTTTTGGGTCTTAGCTCGAGTTATAAAGTTTTTTATCTCCTCAATAGCTACGTTTTGGTTGTGGTGGTAAGTTCTAATTTTGATTTCCTTAATTTAATTTGTGTAAGGGTTAGAACTTGGGTTAGTGTTGAACATAAAACCTATTGTTGGTGATTTTGGGGGTTTTGGGTAAGATTGAGTCAAGAGGACTCAAGAATGACTAACCTAGGGTTTCAAAGTAATAATTGGTGTTATTGAGTCTAAAATGGTTAGTTATTCACTAGCTCACTTGTGTTGTTAGTAAAAATGGGTTCTAGGGTTTATGGTTGGCTTGAAATGGGTCAAATGGGTGGATTTGACCTAGCGGGTTAAATTGGGTATGAAAACACCCTAGTTATGTGTTGATGGAAGTCTTAGAACCTTAATCACTAGCTTTTAGTGATTAGTTGGGAGACTTGACCTTTAATGTGTGAATCTAGTGAAAATGGGTCATAAATGCACTAGTGAGGTTAGTTGGTAGGTAGTCCAACTTATTATGTGAATTAATTGAGAATTAATTATGTTAGGTGACTCGCTTTGAAGGTTACAAGTTATTGTTGGAAATCTCGCCAAGTCGACAAGGTGAGTGGAATGATTATACATGTGTGTATATAATGTATTTACTTGTACGAGATTCGATGTGGGTTTTAAGTTCGGGCGATCGATACCACATCGGGTTAATATATGATATGGGTTTTAAGTTCGAGCGATCGATACCATATCATTATGTGTGGGCATAAAGTGTGGGTTTTAAGTTCGAGCGATCGATACCACATTTTGCGTGACGGGTGGGTTTAAAGTTCGGGTGATCGATACCACTCCGGGGTTTGTGTTATAATTCGTTTTACGCTAACGGTTGTTGGGAACACCGATGGGAAATTCGAAGTACCATTCCTTTGTACTATTGGTTAACCATGGTTATGTGTTTGTAGTATGGCACTTTATATTATTCGAGTTATATATGCTATTGTTTGTGCTAGCTTGTGGTCTTGGAGATTTAGCGTTATACCTTGCGTTGGTATGTCATTTAAGTTGCTAGCATGTATGAGGTAATTCTGTATGTGATTGCAAGTAAGTAGGTTATATATGTATGTGTATAATTATTGCATTCACTAAGCGTTAGCTTACCCTCTCGTTGTTTACCTTTTTAGGATCCGGCTTGGATAAGGGCAAAGGTATTCGCTTGGATTAGTGGTTCTCGGGGGTTTTAGCTTTTTGGAAGTTCGACCAAGATTTGGGTAGTTTAACCCCAAATACCATGCTCTAGTGACGTTTGGCAATTAAACTTTTTGTGGTCGAAACTCGTATTTCGTACTTAATGGTATTTTAGGCATATGTGGGCCCCGCAATGTAAAACTCGTTTTATCATTGATTCATGCTTATTTTACTTATACTATTATGTTGTGAAAATCATTTCGTCTAAAAATGATGGGAAGTGTTAGATCTTTTTACGAAAACGGAACAATTTGGACAGCGGGCTGCCAGGCCCTGTGTGCGCCGCGCACAGGTAGGGGTGCGCGCCGCGCACCCAGCCTGGGCAGGCCTGCTTCGAAATTTTTTTTTATTTCGCAGTTTTGGTTGGTTAACGGGTTGGGTCGTTACATATATATATATATATATATATATATATATATATATATATATATATATATATATATATATACATATATATATATATATATATATATATATATATATATATATATATACATATATATATATATATATATACATATATATATATATATATATATATATATATATATATATATATATATATATATATATATATATATATATATATATATATATATATATATATATATATATATATATATATATATATATATATGTGATGACCCGGGAATTTCTGATCAAATTTAAACTTTAATCTTTATATGATTTCGATACGATAAACAAAGTCTATAATGTTGAGTCTCGAAAACTTTGAACTGTGTTCATGTATATATATTTGACCTTTGACCATTCCTGACGATTCACGAACAATTGTTTGTAAATAATTAATGTATATGTAAATGTAAGTATTTGTATATCAATTTGAAATTTATAAAATATAAATTAAGCATTAGAATTAAATATGTAAAATAGAATACCAAATAATTATGTGTAAATTAATCTAAATATAAATATATATGATTTCTATGATTAATTATTATATGTATATTATAATATATATATATATATATATATATATATATATATATATATATATATATATATATATATATATATATATATATATATATATATATATATATATAATTTATAAATATTAAATATTCAATATATGTTGTAAATATGATATGTAATGTCAATATATTAAATGTATTTACAAGTTAAAAATTGTTATAGATATCATTATTACTATTAATATTAATATTAATACTAGTATTATTAATGTCATTAGTATTATTGTTACAATTAAAATTTAAAAGATAATGTTTGCCAAATAAGGATGTTAAATATAAATATTATTAAGTATTATTTTGATATTATTAACATTATTATTAGTGCTACTATTATTATTAGTATTTTATGATATTATCAATATTATTATTTATTAATATATTTATTATTAAATATTATTAATGTTAATTAAAATTGTCAATAAAGTGTGGAGTCATTGTCTAATTTTTCTACCTTTTCTCCTGATTAATGGAGTGTCGAATCTTGTCTCTATTACAAACAAAAATCTGTTACAAATCAAACTCAGATTAATTTTTAATCATTTATTTGTTATCTGCTTTCTATTGTTTTTACACGTTACATAATGGATCGAATAAGCTGTCAATACACTCACTGTATATATAAAATCGATCCATTCAGTTTGCTGAGGAGGTCATTCAACTTTCTATCACAATTATCATTTACAACTGGAAATTCAACTGTTTTTTTTTTAAATACTTGAACACCCTGATACAACCGGTTTAATTCAAAATCCTCGAAGTTGAATCGAATTTCAAAATCTATAAATTCTATTGTGTTAGGAATCATCTATGAAAACTACCTGCAAATTTTGAACTTTCAATTACTTGTATCGAATGAGAATTTCGAAGTCAAAGTAAAGTTTTAAAAGTCAAACGTTTATTGTTTCAATCAAATTATAGTTGCAGAGGTTATTTCAGTTGAAATTAATGAATCATAAAGATCCTATGAAGGAATTAAAACACTTTTCATTTTGTAATCTTTGTCCATACGTGTCTGAATTTCAAAAACCGTGTTGGAGTTGTTCTTCGTGTTCATCTGGTTACTATGGCTATTTAAAAATTAAATTGTTTCAGTTAATGCAATTCAACTTCGAAGAATCATTTCTGTTCCAATGGTAGAACCTAAATCATTTAGTTAATTACTGGTTATAATCGATCTTGGTCTCTGGTCGTTCCTGGGTTTGAGATAAAGAAGATGAATCACTTTTAGAAATACGGGTTAAAATAAATTCTGGGTTGTATGAAGAAAGAAAGAACGTGTAGCCTGGATGGTTGGGGGTTAGTGTCGGGAAGCGAGAGGTCTTGAGTTCGAATCCGGTTTGCGATGTTTTCCTTTTTTTTGGAAGAGGTTATGAGGTAGCCTTTATTTATTTATTTGTTAATACTTATTAATCTTAATTATTATTTATTATTATTGTTAATATTAATATGATTATTATTGTTTTGATTATTATTATGATTATGATTATTATTATTATTATTAGTACCATACTTACAATTATTATTATTACCATATTTATAGGAATTATAATTATTACTATCATTAATATTAGTATTAATATTTAGTATAGGTATTATTATTATTAAGTAATATAAATATAAATTATTATTATTACTATCAATGTTAATTATTCTTATTATCATTAATATTATAAAACTTATTATCATCACTAAAAATTTTATAGAGTTCATCATTAAAATTATCAGTAATATCCATATTATTATTACTAAGAGTATTATAATTCTGACAATAAAAGTTTAAAGATATTATTATTATTAAGAATCATAAATGTATAGATTTAAAAACTACGAATAAAAATTATGATTTACGTGAATTACTAATTATTAATATCATTACTAAATTATTCATTGTATCAAAAACTACTAATATAATCATTATGAGATTTGTAATCAAAAACTACCTTCAATATTATTATTAACAAAATTATTAGCTTTAATATTTTTATTAGTAACTTTAAGTATTATCATTAATATCATTTTTTTACCATTACAAATAATATTATGGCATTATTATAATTACTATATTTTAACAAACAAATGATATATATATATATATATATATATATATATATATATATATATATATATATATATATATATATATATATATATATATATATATACTTAATACTTAAGACATAATAAAAATTAATATTTTCGTATACAAAATGAATAAATGAAACATATAAATATTAACCATATAAAAAGGATATAACTAATAAATTTATATGTATATGTGGTCGATTACAACTATGTATATTAATAAATATACAAATGCTATAGGTTCGTGAATCCGAGGCCTCCCCTGCATTGTTCAATGTCGTCATATGTATTTTTACTACAAAATACAGTACGGTGAGTTTCATTTGCTCCCTTTTTACTCTTTACATTTTTGGGCTGAGAATACATGCAAATGCTTTATTAACTGTTTTATAATAATTATATGTGTGAGTTTCATTTGCCCTTTTTACTCATTACATTTTTGGGACTGAGAATGCATGCGTTGCTTTTATAAATGTTTTACGAAATAGACACAAGTAATCGAAACTACATTCTATGGTTGGATTATCAAATCGAATATCACCCTATATAGTCTGGTATTCTAAGAATTTGGGAAGAGAAACCCTAATTGACGCGAACTCTAAAGATAGATCTATCGGGCCCAACAAGCCCCATCCAAAGTACCGGATGCTTTAGTACTTCGAAATTTATATCATGTCCGAAGGAGGATCCCGGAATGATGGGGATATTCTTATATACATATTGTGAATGTCGGTTATCAGGTGTTCAATCCATATGAATGATATTTTTGTCTCTATGCATGGGACGTATGTTTATGAGAAATGGAAATATGAAATCTTGTGGTCTATTAAAATTACGGAATGGTTATTTATGTTAAACTAATGAACTCACCAACCTTTTGGTTGACACTTTAAAGCATGTTTATTCTCAGGTATGAAAGAAATCTTCCGCTGTGTATTTGCTCACTTTAAAGATATTACTTGGAGTCATTCCTGACATATTTCAAAAGACGTTGCATTCGAGTCGTCGAGTTCATCAAGATTATTATTAAGATAATTATAATTAGATATATTATGAAATGGTATGTATATCGTCAATTTTCGATGTAAGGAAGTTTGTCTTTTCAAAACGAATGCAATGTTTGTAAAATGTATCATATAGAGGTCAAGTACCTCGCGATGTAACCAACTATTGTGAATCGTTTGTAATCGATGTGGACTTTGTCCGGATGGATTAGGACGGGTCCTTTCAGTTGGTATCAGAGCGATAGTCTTAGCGAACCAGGTCTGCAATAGTGTGTCTAACTGATAAGTCGTTAGGATGCATTAGTGAGTCTGGATTTCGACCGTGTCTGCATGTCAAAAGTTTTGCTTATCACTTCGTGTCAAAAATCACTTGCTTATCATTCTTAGTCTAGACACGTTTTACTGCATTGATTGCATGATTAGTGTATGGACAAAATTCATATCTTAGCATATCTGCTAATTCATATCTTAGCGTATCTATTATTGTAAACTTTGCCTGACATTTTCTGTAGATTCCTCCGTAACTTATGGGATTTTAGTATTATATATGCATATGTAAATTATGTATTGCAGGGTACTAATCTACATCCTATAATCTATTTTTATCGAAAATCCTTCATCTGATTGTACGGGATGAATCCCTCAACCAGTTCGAGTCCCTCAGATTTCGATAGCTATTCCGATAGTTATTCCGACAGCTATTCCGACGTGGATATTCACCTAAGCTCCGAAAGCGATGTCACCAGAATGAATCAATCGATCAGCCATTCCCAATTCATCTGATGCATTCGTAGTCTACTTAATCAATGGAGACGTGAAGAAGGTGATCCCTTACACCAACCGAATTCACCTCTTGACAATGAACCTGAAGCGTTTACTGGCGGACCTATCCGAAACACCATTTTCAGCCTCATTTCCAGGGTAGCTCGTCACGATTATATTCTATCTAAAATTCTAAACCTTATTCATCTGCTCGTTCCGACCGATAATCATCTTGGAATAATAGGAGAAGTCAACGAACTTCGCACTCGAGTAATCAATCTAGAGAATATGGTACAAAATGTACCAGCTTCAGCAACATCACCGGCACCAACAGTACCATCAGTAACAGTACCAGTACCATCAACAATCCATGCCTCAACATCTCATTATGTACCTCGAGTATAATCATCGTTCTACGTATCGTTCTACATCGATTATCTCCGTTCTTCATGACGATTAAGTAATCTCTAAATGTTTTAGAGATTATGTATTCTAGTTCTAATGGTAAACCAAATGAGTTTAATATCATATTAACTCATTAAATCCATGATTATATCTTAAGAAAATATATATGTATATATATTTTCATAAAGATTGTAATTAAAAATTCTTTTGTACAAACTGTTAATGATGAAAATATTTTAACGGGTAGGTAATACCCGAGGAATATTTAAATTTCACATTAATAAGTTACATTGTACGTTCTTCGAATCTGTTTCAACAGTCATATAATATCCTACTTACATCCACCGATATACGTATCCGTTCACCAAAGAATAACTATTTTCATTCAAATTCAAATTTCATATTAGGATTTTGACATATCAGAATCCAACAAGTGGCATAATGAAGAAAAAATGGACACAATAAAAATTGATTAGAAACACACTAATTATCAATATGAAATTTTGTTAAGAATCCACGCTAACAAAAATCCTAGCTAACTGTTCCTAGCTAACTGTTAATTCCGTATTACATTTTATTTATTGCAATTTAATTATCGCAATTTATTTTATCGCAATTTAATTCTCGCAATTTTATTTATCGTTATTTAATTTCTGTTATTTATTTTACGCACTTTAAATATCGGGACACGTATTCAAGGTTTTGACATATCATATCGACGCATCTATATATATTATTTGGAATCACCATAGACACTCTATATGCAGTAATGACCGAGTTCTCTATACAGGGTTGAGGTTGATTCTACAATAATATATATAGTTTGAGTTGTGATCGAGTCTGAGACGTATACGGGTCACGACACGTATTAATTAATTCGAATATTATATATTAAACTATATATATGAATTATTGGACTGTCAACTGTGGACTATCGACTGTGGACTAATAACATTAAACAATTAAAATAAATTAAAATATTGATTATAACATATGAAACTAAACAAGCCTTCAAGTTTGCCACTTGATTTCACCTTAAACCTCATTTGTATCTTGACGATTACAATCTGCGTTCAAACCTTTCATGATTCTTGAAAACATCTCAATCGATAGGATGAATCCACCGCACTTCATCTACGGAAGAAAAGATTGATGCATATAGTTATGCACCTGAGAAACTCTCGGCAACTGAGTAAAATTTTAACACGTAGCCGCGTCAGATCCTTTGACATTTATTAGCAAAAAAAAAAAAAATTAACTTTGCGATCTCTTTTCAAACTAGCAAATTTTGTCACAACTTCAGCAAATCAACTTCGACTTTTCGTTCGAAACAACCTTATTATCACCTTGATTTATATGTATGTTCTTTTATTGTTACCGGGGAACCTTTCATATTTTACCATATTACCAGCACACGTGCCAGCAACCTCGTTGCTTGTTGGTTTAAATCCTTCCGACAAATCACTATATTTATGAATTGAAGTCTCGTCATGCACTCATCCGCATCTTGTAACGAGAACTGCCATAACAATTACCAGGAATCAGCAATCAGTACTTTGAAAACTCACAGCATATCTACATCAACAGTTATATGTATGACATTTATCTCTTAGAATTATGATCTCTCATTCTGAAATTCTGAAAAGCACTCAGTCACAAATCAATATTTTGAATGTTGAAAAAGCTGAATGAAGCAGCAGAAACCATAGACAACCGTAAACAACCTTAATCATCGAAAGTTTGATGATAAAGAATAGTATGTTAGAAAAGCTCAGAAAAGTTGGAACTGGAAAACGGATTGAGCTAACCACAAAGGGAACCAAGGACAAATACAAGGACCATACCATATATTCATAGAATCTAGGTAATTCTGGATCCAATGAAACCTTCAACGAATATCTTGCTCCGAAGTCATGTTAAAATCTTGCAGAAAATCTTTCTCCATCAACCATCGAACTTAGAAATTCCAAAATATCATCATCAATATCTTTGATATTTCTGAGGAGATTTTCATAAATATTCTCGTCAGAAATTATATACCTCTTCGTTCTTCCTGTGTATCATTATATTGGAAAAATTCAAGAGAAAATTTAGTACCGAAAAGCAGATTATGCGAAACTATGAAGAAAGCCGTGGACAAATCACAAAGAATAAGTTTGACTTCAAAGAATCTAAATGATTCAATGTCTGCTGAGGTCTTTAGCGAATATCTTGCTCGTTACTCTAAACCCCTACAGACAATAGTTTCTATCATCCTCTGATCTTAGATATTCCGAGATATTATCGTATCTTTCATTATAAATATCCTCCATATTTCTGGAGATATTTTTATAACTATTCTTATCTGAAATCATTAATCTCTCCGTGCTATCAGTATTACATCATATAGAAACTGTTAGTTTCTATATTCTGTAAACTTTCGAGCTTAAAATATGAATGTTATTGAAGTAATGTTGGGAATTGATGCATGAGTTAGTATAATATAATGACACTTCATCAACGTGATTATATTACAGTAAGTCATGCTGAGTTTCTAATGGGACATGATGATTCACAGATCCTAACGTCATCACGTGCATGTTACATAACTCTTTCATTATGCTTAACTTCTGAACATATCGAGAAAGTATTTTCTTGATAGTTCTATTCTCAGTGATTATGATAATTTGATAAATCAAACCGTGCTAATACATTAGTTTTTTTTTTTTAACACGTTGTTTATTCGAAATTCCATACTTACGAATTCTGGACCATTACTCGCTTTACTAGAGGTAGGGAGGATAATAAAAAGGCAAAGAGCTCCAAAATATAAGAGAAAATATAAAGCCCAACAACAACACCAAAATTACAAACCGTGGATATCAGTGCGTATAGCAATATAAAGACACGGGAGGATTATAAATACAATAATCCCTAAAGCATAGTAGAAATAAACGGATTCCTCCAGTGGAAGTTGGAAAAGGAGAATGATTGTTGCGATAATCAGGATAAAGACAAGGATCAGAACTGGATTAAGCATTTCACGATCTTTTGAATTTGAGAATTGAGTATTGAAGTGGTGAAGATTAATGGAACGGAAAAGGTAAAATTTATAGTGAAAATATCAGACAGAGGAATCGAGGCAGATCACCGCATTTAATTATAGAGACCTTAATTTCCTTATTCGCCGAAGAATCAAATCTTTTAGATTTCGAAGATTTTCTTTGAATCCCTTGAATTCCGGAATTCAACCAAGACAATGTCAAAAGCTAAGACGCACTTTATTTTTCTAAATTCAACCATGATTAGTGGAAAGTTATGATGAAACTTGTTTACCTCATTTCACACTTTTGTGATAACTTCACTCATACGCTTCGAGTACTCAAATCGTTTTATCTATGTTAATCAATAATGATAAAATTCTATTTATCAACTCTTATTCGTCATGAAAACATTATTATAGTTAGCCATGACGACCTCGATCAAATTTCGGGACGAAATTTCTTTAACGGGTAGGTACTGTGATGACCCGGGAATTTCTGATCAAATTTAAACTTTAATCTTTATATGATTTCGATACGATAAGCAAAGTCTATAATGTTGAGTCTCGAAAACTTTGAACTGTGTTCATGTATATATATTTGACCTTTGACCATTCCCGACGATTCACGAACAATTGTTTGTAAATAAATAATGTATATGTAAATGTAAGTATTTGTATATCAATTTGAAATTTATAAAATATAAATTAAGCATTAGAATTAAATATGTAAAATAGAATACCAAATAATTATGTGTAAATTAATCTAAATATAAATATATATGATTTCTATGATTAATTATTATATGTATATTATAATATATATATATATATATATAATTTATAAATATTAAATATTCAATATATGTTGTAAATATGATATGTAATGTCAATATATTAAATGTATTTACAAGTTAAAAATTGTTATAGATATCATTATTACTATTAATATTAATATTAATACTAGTATTATTAATGTCATTAGTATTATTGTTACAATTAAAATTTAAAAGATAATGTTTGCCAAATAAGGATGTTAAATATAAATATTATTATTTGAATAACTAACACTACAATTATTATTATGATTAATTATTATTATTACTTTTATCATTTTTTTTGTGTATTATTAATATACTTATTATTATTATTATTATTATTAATATTATTATTAACATTATCATTAACAATTATTATGATCATTTTTTTTTTACTCTTATCATAGTATGTATCATTATTAAGTATTATTTTGATATTATTAACATTATTAGTGCTACTATTATTATTAGTATTTTATGATATTATCAATATTATTATTTATTAATATATTTATTATTAAATATTATTAATGTTAATTAAAATTGTCAATAAAGTGTGGAGTCATTGTCTAATTTTTCTACCTTTTCTCCTGATTAAAGGAATGTCGAATCTTGTCTCTATTACAAACAAAAATCTGTTACAAATCAAACTCAGATTAATTTTTAATCATTTATTTGTTATCTGCTTTCAATTGTTTTTACTCGTTACATAATGGATCGAATAAGCTGTCAATACACTCACTGTATATATAAAATCGATCCATTCAGTTTGCTGAGGAGGTCATTCAACTTTCTATCACAATTATCATTTACAACTGGAAATTCAACTATTTTTTTTTTAAATACTTGAACACCCTGATACAACCGGTTTTAATCAAAATCCTCGAAGTTGAATCGAATTTCAAAATCTATAAATTCTATTGTGTTAGGAATCATCTATGAAAACTACCTGCAAATTTTGAACTTTCAATTACTTGTATCGAATGAGAATTTCGAAGTCAAAGTAATGTTTTAAAAGTCAAACGTTTATTGTTTCAATCAAATTAAAGTTACAGAGGTTATTTCAGTTGAAATTAATGAATCATAAAGATCCTATGAAGGAATTAAAACACTTTTAATTTTGTAATCTTTGTCTATACTTGTCTGAATTTCAAAAACCGTGTTGGAGTTGTTCTTCGTGTTCATCTAGTTACTATGGCTATTTAAAAATTAAATTGTTTCAGTTAATGCAATTCAACTTCGAAGAATCGTTTCTGTTCCAATGGTAGAACCTAAATCATTTAGTTAATTACTGGTTATAATCGATCTTGGTCTCTGGTCGTTCCTGGGTTTGAGATAAAGAAGATGAATCACTTTTAGAAATACGGGTTAAAATAAATTCTGTGTTGTATGAAGACAGAAAGAACATGTAGCCTGGATGGTTGGGGGTTAGTGTCGGGAAGCGAGAGGTCTTGAGTTCGAATCCGGTTTGCGATGTTTTCCTTTTTTTTTTTTGGAAGAGGTTATGAGGTAGCCTTTATTTATTTATTTGTTAATACTTATTAATCTTAATTATTATTTATTATTATTGTTAATATTAATATGATTATTATTGTTTTGATTATTATTATGATTATTATTATTATTATTATTAGTACCATACTTACAATTATTATTATTACCATATTTATAGGAATTATAATTATTACTATCATTAATATTAGTATTAATATTTAGTATAGGTATTATTATTATTAAGTAATATAAATATAAATTATTATTATTACTATCAATGTTAATTATTCTTATTATCATTAATATTATAAAACTTATTATCATCACTAAAAATTTTATAGAGTTCATCATTAAAATTATCAGTAATATCCATATTATTATTACTAAGAGTATTATAATTCGGACAATAAAAGTTTAAAGATATTATTATTAAGAATCATAAATGTATAGATTTAAAAACTACGAATAAAAATTATGATTTACGTGAATTACTAATTATTAATATCATTACTAAATTATTCATTGTATCAAAAACTACTAATATAATCATTATGAGATTTGTAATCAAAAACTACCTTCAATATTATTATTAACAAAATTATTAGCTTTAATATTTTTATTAGTAACTTTAAGTATTATCATTAATATCATTTTTTTACCATTACAAATAATATTATGGCATTATTATAATTACTATATTTTAACAAACAAATGATATATATATATATATATATATATATATATATATATATATATATATATATATATATATATATATATATATATATATATATATATATATATATATATACATACTTAATACTTAAGACATAATAAAAATTAATATTTTCGTATACAAAATGAATAAATGAAACATATAAATATTAACCATATAAAAAGGATATAACTAATAAATTTATATGTATATGTGGTCAATTACAACTATGTATATTAATAAATATACAAATGCTATAGGTTCGTGAATCCGAGGCCTACCCTGCATTGTTCAATGTCGTCATATGTATTTTTACTACAAAATACAGTACGGTGAGTTTCATTTGCTTCCTTTTTACTCTTTACATTTTTGGGCTGAGAATACATGCAAATGCTTTATTAACTGTTTTATAATAATTATATGTGTGAGTTTCATTTGCCCTTTTTACTCATTACATTTTTGGGACTGAGAATGCATGCGTTGCTTTTATAAATGTTTTACGAAATAGACACAAGTAATCGAAACTATATTCTATGGTTGGATTATCAAATCGAATATCACCCTATATAGTCTGGTAATCTAAGAATTTGGGAACAGAAACCCTAATTGACGCGAACTCTAAAGATAGATCTATCGGGCCCAACAAGCCCCATCCAAAGTACCGGATGCTTTAGTACTTCGAAATTTATATCATGTCCGAAGGAGGATCCCGGAATGATGGGGATATTCTTATATACATATTGTGAATGTCGGTTACCAGGTGTTCAATCCATATGAATGATATTTTTGTCTCTATGCATGGGACGTATGTTTATGAGAAATGGAAATATGAAATCTTGTGGTCTATTAAAATTATGGAATGGTTATTTATGTTAAACTAATGAACTCACCAACCTTTTGGTTGACACTTTAAAGCATGTTTATTCTCAGGTATGAAAGAAATCTTCCGCTGTGTATTTGCTCACTTTAAAGATATTACTTGGAGTCATTCCTGACATATTTCAAAAGACGTTGCATTCGAGTCGTCGAGTTCATCAAGATTATTATTAAGATAATTATAATTAGATATATTATGAAATGGTATGCATATCATCAATTTTCGATGTAAGGAAGTTTGTCTTTTCAAAACGAATACAATGTTTGTAAAATGTATCATATATAGGTCAAGTACCTCGCGATGTAACCAACTATTGTGAATCGTTTGTAATCGATGTGGACTTTGTCTGGATGGATTAGGACGGGTTCTTTCAATATATATATATATATATATATATATATATATATATATATATATATATATATATATATATAATCTGTGTATATATATTTATAATTACTAATATTTATATAGTTTTATTAATATATTTGGTTAGTATTATATTAAAAATACTTAATTGGTTATATATGAATTTTATATAAAAATGCTAATATAATTAATACATACTTATATGTAATTTTACTAAGAGTATATTTTTATATACAAAATGTTTATTTGGTAACATAATATCAATAATAGTAATAAAAGTTGTATTTGCTTATAATGATAATAATACAACTACTCATGATAATAATAAAAATAATAATGATATTCTTACTAAAAATGCTTCTTTTAATAATACTATAGTTGTTAAAATAATAATAATGATACTATTAGTAAAAATGATAATAAAAGTATTAATATAGTTGTAAATATAATAATTTTTAATATTAACAATACTAATAATGATAATAATAATGTTATTAATAATAATAATACTTATAATAATAGTATTAATGATAATAAAGATAATAATACTTAATACTTAATAAATGATACATAATACTTGTGTTAGTAATAATAATAAGGATAGTAGTAATTATAACTATAATACTTGTAATGATAACAATAATTAATACTATCAATAACAATAATAATAATAATAACAATAATAATAATGATTGATAATAATAATAATAATAATAATAATAATAATAATAATAATAATAATAATAATAATAATAATAATAATAATAATAATAATAATAATAATAATAATAATAATAATAATAATAATAATAATAATAGAATTAATAATAGAAACTACCTTAGAGACTCCTCTAAAAAAAATGCTCAAAGTGGGACTCGAACCCTCGACCACTTGCTCATCCAACAAACACCCAAACCAACTGAACCATTCCATTCTTCTATTATTATTCGTATTTTAAATATATCTAATATGTATATTCTGTTCTCATTTCCTTCCTCTAAAACACCGGACATCCAATCTTTATTAAATTGATTAACCGATCATTAAGCCCAATTCAATAATCCGTTGCAAACCCACGGCCCAACAGAAGATAATAGCTTCCGACCCAACTGCAAACCCACGACCCAACAGAATTTAAAAGCTCTTAAAAAGAAAATAAAAACCGGCCAGCGACGGGATTAGAACCTACGACCTCCCTCTAACCATAACAACACCTTAACCATCTGTGCTGCTATTACTTTTCTGTTTTTTTTATACACAGCTTAAAATATAAAAGTGATATATTTCGGTTTCCTTTTTCTTCTTACCTTAAAACCCCATTTTCTGTTTCTATTCTTCTTTCAAATGAAACCCAGAATTATGCTTCTTCTTTAATACTTCATCATCATCTTTTATCGTGCATCTTTATCATACCCACATCATCATCATCTTATTATCATCATCATACTCGACATCGTATCTTCATAATCATCATACCATCATCGAATCATCATACATCACGTATTCATCATCATCTTATCTATCTCGTTGTAACGGTGACTGCAGGGTTCATGGGTAGGTTTAAACTAATGAGGAAATGGATATTAAGGAGGTAGAAAGTAATCTCTGATGGTGGGGTGATTTTGATTTTGGTTACAATATTAAAACAAACAAAAAATTTAGATAGTAGTGAACAAACAAACGGATGCTGCAACTTTCATTATTCACCTTATCCATGAAACATTTATCATTGTTGAACATCATCATTACTCATCGACATCTGTATCGCTTGCTACTGTCTAGAGAACAGGAAAAGTAACGCAGCAGTAGCTGCATTCGGATAAACAACAAAAAAAAATATAAAAATGTTGCAGCAGTGAAACAGTAGCATAAACGAGTAGCAGGTGGGTTTAAATCGAACAGATTAACAGGAAGCAGTAGCAGTAGCAGGTTGAATTGATGATGGTGGTTAAATGGTAGCGGGTGTTGTTTGTTGGAGGTTTTCCATGGTGATGATCAAATGATAGAAGGTGGCGGTGGTGAGATGATGGTTGATCATTGGTGACGGCGGCAGTGGTAATTGTAGAAGGTGGTGTATGAGTGAGCTAGATGATCTAGCTAGGTGGTTCATAGTGGAGTAGGCGATGGTGGTTATGGTTCATAGATGAGATGATGTTTTCAAATATCTTCCTCTGCTATCTATTTGTATACGTTATATATTTATATATATAGTAATTAATATATTATTATGTAGTACTCTGTAATTGATAATATCTTCAATCAACAATAGTAAATTATAATCAACAATAGTATTATTTAATAATAAACTATATCCACATGTGGGATGAAAAAGAAATGAAACGGAACCAATAGTAATCAGCCGAATGAATTGGATTTTTCTACCGACAGTTTTCACGGACTGTGTAATCGTGCACTATTTGAAATTGGTGGCGGATAAAAGTCTTCGGAAAAATCCTAAAATTTTAATTTAAGTATCTTTATTTATTTAGGTCATTATGGTATATAGTTTGGTCATTAACTATTGAATAAAAGTTACATTAATCATTCACTCCCAACCCCCAAGCAAAATATAAAAAGTTTTAAAATTTGACAAACAACATCTAAATATGTTATTAATAAGCCTAAATTTTATAAAACTCATTTTCGAATCACCGTCTATTTTAAAATTACATAAGTTTAAATTTAACTTGCTTAATAGCAATCGAAACATCAATCGAGTATTACAATCATTTAATATTTATTTTCAACATACATTATTTATATATATAGATATATTTTAAATAATAATTATTATAATATCCTATTTTTATTTTATTAAATTTTTAATAACAACAACATATAATACATCAAATTATATTTCAAATTATAATTGATATATACATACACACATATCTATTTACAATTAATTGTTCGTGAATCGTCGAGAGCAGTTGAAGGTCAATTGAATATATGAACATCGTTTCAAAATTTTATAGACTCATCATTACATATATTGCTTATCGTATCGAAATCATATGAGGATTAAGTTTAAATTTAGTCGGAAATTCCCGGGTCGTCACAAATGATAGGGGATATTCTTATATGCATCTTGTTAATGTCGGTTACCATGTGTTCAATCCATATGAATGATTTTTGCATGCACGATATTTATGAGAAATGGGAATGAAATTCTCGTGGTCTATTAAAATGATGAAAATGATCGATTATGATAAACTAATGAACTCACCAACCTTTTGGTTGACACTTTAAAGCATGTTTATTCTCAGGATTGAAAGAAATCTTCTGCTGTGCATTTGCTCATTTTAAAGATATTACTTGGAACATTCATGGCATATTTCAAAAGACGTTGTATTCAAGTCGTTGAGTTCAGTAAAGATTATGATTAAGTAAATGACAGATTAGATCATTTATAGTTGGATATTATTTAGTAGTATGCATGCCTGTCAACTTTCGATGAAATGAAATTTTGTCTTTTAAAACGAATGTAATGTTTGTAAAATGTATCATATAGAGGTCAAATACCTCGCAATGTAATCATATGTTATTGTATTCATTCTTATGGATTAGGACGGGTCTTTACAAAGATTTCGTAGATTACGGAGGAATTCACGGAATATGTCAGGAAAATTTTACAGTAACATATACGCAAAGATATGAATTAGCAGATACGCTAAGATATAAATTTTGTCTATACACTATTCATGCAATCAATGCAGTAAGATGTTTCTAGACTAAGAAGGATAAGCAGGTAATTTCCAACAAGAAATGATAAGCAAAACTTTTGACATGCAAACACGGTTGAAGTCCAGACTCACTAATGCATCTTAACAACTATCAGTTAGACACACTAATGCAAGACCTGGTTCGCTAAGACCACCGCTCTGATACCACATGTAAAGACCCGTCCTAATCCATAAGAACGAATACAATAACATATGATTACATTGCGAGGTATTTGACCTCTATATGATACATTTTACAAACATTGCATTCGTTTTAAAAGACAAACTTTCATTACATCGAAAGTTCACAGGCATGCATACCATTTCATAATATCCAACTATAAATGATCTAATCTGTCATTTACTTAATCATAATCTTTACTGAACTCAACGACTTGAATGCAACGTCTTTTGAAATATGCCATGAATGACTCCAAGTAATATCTTTAAATTGAGCAAATGCACAGCGGAAGATTTCTTTCAATCCTGAGAATAAACATGCTTTAAAGTGTCAACTAAAAGGTTGGTGAGTTCATTAGTTTATCGTAATCAATCATTTCCATAATTTTAATAGACCACGAGATTTTCATTTCCATTTCTCATAAATATACGTCCCATACATAGAGACAAATATCATTCATATGGATTGAACACCTGGTAATCGACATTCACAAGATGCATATAGAATATCCCCATCATTCTGGGACTCCCTTCTGACATGATAAATTTTGAAGTACTAAAGCATCCGGTACTTTGGATGGGGCTTGTTGGGCCCTATAGATCTATCTTTAGGATTCGCGTCAATTAGGGTGTCTGTTCCCTAATTCTTAGATTACCAGACTAAAAAGGGGCATATTCGATTTCGATCATGCAACCATATAATGTAGTTTCAATTACTCGTTTCTATTTCATAAAACAGTTATAAAAGCAGCGCATGTATTCTCAGTCCCAAAAAATATATATTGCAAAAGCATTTAAAAAAGGAGCAAATGAATCTCACAATACGATATTTTGTAGTAAAAATATGCATACGACGGAACTGAACAATGCAGGGTTGGCCTCGGATTCACGAACCTATATCAATTATTTATCAAGTAATATTAACACATATACTAATAGTAAACAAATATTATTATTATACTTAATATTTATATATATCCAATTCTTATTAAATATATATATATATATATATATATATATATATATATATATATATATATATATATATATATATATATATATATATATATATATATATGTCATTTATTATAAATTATATATATTCACTTAAAAATATTATATATTGTATAAAAATTTATATTTATATGTATGATTATGTTAAAATATATATTTATACTATATGTAAATTAATTATATATAAAATTATAGGTAATAATATTTTATAAAAATTTATGTAATATTAATGTAATATAGTATACGTAATAAGTATATTTTATATAAAAATATTTATTTGTTATAAAATAATAATAATGATAATCTTAATAATAATGTAAATGGTAATAATATTAATAAAAATATAAAAATAATAATAATGATAATAAGAATGAATAAAAAAAATAATAATGATAGTTTTATTAAAAGTGATGATTTTAATAATAATGATGATAATAATGATAACAATAATAGCAACAATAATAATAATAATAATAATAATAATAATAATAATAATAATAATAATAATAATAATAATAATAATAATAATAATAATAATAATAATAATAATAATAATAATAATAATAATTATAACAAAAACAACTTTAAAATGCTAAAAAGAAAATAAACTGCCCGAGTCGGGACTCGAACCCGCGACCTCTCGTTCCTCGACCAATCACCTAACCAACTGCGCTGCTTATACTTTCCTGATTTTATTCCCATTTAAATTATATTTAACCCGTTACATGCGTTCATCTTCTTAATCGCCACCATCATAGCAATAACCCTAATCACAACCGTCATCACTAATCGCCATACGACTTGGGCTTCGTCAACCAGCGAGAACCGAAACAAAACAGTAACGGGTTTCAAAAGAAAAATTACCAGTTATCATCTTCGCGATATCATTAGGAACAAGAATCGCGTATTGTTTTGGTATGTAGCATGCAGTAGCTCCTACCACTTTTGTAACTCGATCTTTAAAACAGCAGTAGCCCTCGATGGTGTTTGTGTGTTAATCTAAATTAAACAGCAGCAACTTATATATCGAGTAGTTGGTTGTTCTCGTGGTGAAACAAAAACAGAAACTATCGAGCAGGAAAACAGGAAACAGAAACATAAATGGTGATGGTTTAATGGTGGTCTATTAGTGGGTTTAATGGTGAAGATTAACAGTAGCAATGTGGTGGTCGAATGTGGTGATCAAAACATGAAAGGTCAATAACTAGTAATGATTGTTTTCAATGATGGTTCAAGTGGTTGTTGTGGTAGTTTTATGATTGTTCGAACAAACCCAGTAAATAGCAGGTGGCGTTTGAATGTGAACATCAAAGTCGGTTGTAGGTGGTGGTTGAAATTGATGGTAGTTTTGGGTTGTGTTTGCTCGGCCAGAAAAACGGAAACAGTAGTTCGAAACAGTGGCAGCTAAGGGTTATTCAATGATTGTTATGGTAGTGGTGTTGGCCAAATGGTGGTTGTAATATAGATACCGGAAGCAGCATATCACAATGGGTTATTTCATGTGGCTCAAGTGGTAGCAATTAGTGACGGTTCTTGATGTGGTGATGGTTCTATGGTGAACTGAAAATAATAATAGAAAAGATGATAGGGTTTGGGTTGGTAGTTGTGGTGTACGACAGGAACAATCGCAGCTTACAAGAGAGAATAGCAATAGTGTCGAACATATTGATTGATGATAGTAAATAAATGGTTGTCAAGCAAAAACAAGTATGGGTGTCATATGAAAATCTTAAAATGATGTCTAGGATGGAGAAGACCCTTAAAAAAAATAAAGATTATACTAAACTAAGATGGAGATATGAGCTGTAAGAGATGCTATCATTAATAATGTAGTGTTGTAGATAATATAAAATTATTAATTCACTAATTAAATTTCTATAAAAAAAATAATAACTTTACAATGGTGACTTTCTATGGTTGGTTGTTCATGATAGCAAAGAAAAACACGGGTAGGAATTTAATTGTACTAAATAGTGATTGATAAAGGATGATGAATATATGCATGTATCTATTGCAAGTAGGGTACAAGGGAAAAAAAATATAATAAGTGAATGCTTGATAGAGATAGATATGTCTATATGTGATATAGTCGAAATTTGTAGCAGTAGCAAAGTTTAACTAGTTGGTAATCGATTCAATGCATGTATCTCCTTTATATAAATATAATAATTTTAATATCAATAATATTAATATAACAACTTAATATTAACTTATTTGTTTACATAGAGTGAAATTATTACAAATTCTACATATGATATTTATAGATTTTTAAAATATATATATAAATATATATATTAACCTACAATTTTATATATATATTTATGTTTTAATAACAAGTTTTATTAAATCATAACTTATTTTACATAATTAGTTCTAATAATAAAATCATATAATATTTTGTTACCATATTTCAAGTTATAATATATACACATGTATTTATATATTCATATCTATTTACAAACAGTTGTTCGTGAATCGTAGGGTTGAGTCCAATGGATAAATTAAATGCATGAAATCATTTTAATGTAAAATGTCGATTTACCTAACTTGTCGATATCCATTTTCTAAGTTATTTACACTCCATAAATTCACTTTCATATTAAATAATATGAAAGCTAACTAGTTATCTTATCAAAAGTCACGAGCATGTATTGGAAATCAAACAGGAATCTCCACTAACTTTTGTCTACCTTTCGTTCAATGACACCTCTGTTCTTATTTGTAAATCACTTTACCATTTATTCCGAAAATTGTTAAAAAGAACAGATTTCTTAAATCATAGTGGACCTCATACAGAGACTCGTAATCATATCACAATGTATCTGATAATTTAATCATTTGATATTATCTTTTAATTACGTCGATAAATATATTAAATATATATTGAAATAATTACGTTCATGTAAAGTATTATACTTCTAATACTTTGCTAACATTCTCTAGTCATATAATAGATTTCACAACCTATTTTCATATCAATCAAACGGTTTAATGTTTTATTAATAATTCTCAATTTAATATTCACAGAAACACACACACACACACACACACACACACACATATATATATATATATATATATATATATATATATATATATATATATATATATATATATATATATATATATATATATATATATATATATATATATATATATATATATATATATATATATATATATATATATATATATATTCATGCATATTTATTTACACATAATTATTCGTGAATCGTCGAGAATAGTCGAAAGGTAAATGAATACATGAACACAGTTCAAAGTTTTTGAGATTTCAACATTACAAACCTTGCTTATCGTGTTGGAAACATAATAAGATCAAGTTTAAATTTGGTTAGAAATTTCCGGGTCGTCACAGGTTTCAGCCCATATTCTCACCTACAAGATAGTAATATCCTGCGGAAATACCATTCCACGACACACATGACCATTCTCATCATTGGTCATACACACCAAATCACTGCAAACTCACATTAGGCTCTCAGAGCCATCATACACAATCACTTGAGATGTCGTACACGAGACAACCATGCACCTTCATAACACAATTCACAACTAACAGCCCTTTTTCATTCGCAAAGCGAACTCCACCAAGGTCCTACATACGCCTCTAAGCCTAGGCATATGACACTCTGCTTAATCATTCATGCATCTCAGTTGAGATCACCCGACCTTCCACTCAACGAACCTTTATCAACAATTTCTCACTCTCATAGAGAAGAGTGACCAATCCGACACAATCATTTCATCGACCGCAATATCAATACCTCATCATAACCTTCGGACTAACGGACCATTAAGTCCTTCACCGGCTCACCGGTCATCTTTACCCGTCTATCTCTTAAGAGCAACAAGGTTCGCTCACCCGTCACTTCATAAGAAGTATTTACCGCGATGCTCTTAAACTTCGACTTCCGCAACCGTCAAATTTCTATCACATGTCGATCACTATTATAATCTCCGATATTTTCAAGGGTATCTCACGGGCACCCTAAGCATAAAGTGATCACACCATCACCAAAGTTAAACATTACACTAGCAGGTATAAGAAGGTACCTTATGCAGTGTCATGCAGACTCCCACCACAAACAACCGAATTTTAGAAACTCGATTTTTTAGGTTCCATACATCCGATGTCACCCATTTCTCCAAAATAATGACCCGAAGTCATTCCTACCTGACAAACCTTACGGTTTATTATCTCATCTGAAGTTCCTAGCGATCACACGCTACCCACAATTTTCACAGGCCAAAACGATATAGCCTAACGAAACCTTTCATCCAACACTAAGGAGATGCTTGGAGACACCAAGTTTTACATCCTATCACACCTTAATAAAACCACTACTACAAGGGATATTCCGTTAGGAATGTTACCCTATACTCCACAATTTACTAAAACAATCATCATCATACGGGTCCCACTCCCATGAGCTTAACGACCAGAAGACTACTCAATTCGCCAATTCCAAGGCGACTCACAACAAGAATCCTAACACGATTCTCTAACCACACACTCTACCGAGTGTAACCCAATACCACAATCATTAGACTTGTTGCATCCCATTACGGAATTCAAGTCCTCGACGTTCACACACGCACACATTAATCGATCATCCAAGCTACGATGGGTAACTACAACCAATAACAATCTCAACAGTGCACCCACTACATAGGGTGACTAAGCACGCACCAAACTCGTGAGTTTGCTCACTCACCTTAGCTAATCGAAACCACCGTAACACTTCCCGACTCACAAAGAACTCGGTGTGACAACAACCACATCACTCGAGACCACAATATCCTAAGAACCAATAGAAGATTCCTAATTCATCTCGAATCTACCCCAACCATGCCACGTTTTCTCCGTTCGGTACTCGTCATGTCATTCTTGGTGTCAAGATACACTTTTATAATAATGGTGATCAGTCACTATTACAAATGTGTACCTTACCATTTTCACATGGTCACTCAAAGTACTTTACTTGGATTGACACAGCATTCACACCAAATAACACTCGATGACTCCTAGTACCCGAATGACCAAAGTCCTTATCGTGAACTTGATTACTCAAAACCACCAAACATTCGAATCTCTCCAATAGATTCATCCCTACGACACCGCATCAAATAGATACTTGTATATATACACCAATATACAATATAATAATAAATGTACACAAGTATACAGCAACAACAAGTCAACCTACAACTTAGGTGACTATCACTAAAACAACGTCCAAGTTCGCCTACTTACATTAGGCACTATCTGTCTAAGGCACTAATTTACACACGAGATAAGGCCCCACATAATCACACTTTGGACAAACGCAAGTCCTAGTTAGTCACCTACTCTAAGGCACTAACAAATCTCAATCTGACCCGTATTCCTACAAGTCCTGTAAATAATACATAACCGCCAATAAGTCTAAGACTAGGCACCTATTCCAAGGTCATCTAATTCCCTTAGACTATACTCTGATACCACTTGTAATGACCCACCTTCGTTTTACCAAAAACACGACTTAAATTTTTTTTTTATATTGACCATCTGGACGGCGTCCAGTTATCTGGACGGCGTCCAGCAGAGAAGACCAGGACGGCATCCAAGCCATTTGGACGGTGTCTAAATGAACTAAAAGTTCCTGATCCGTTTTACAAATTCACGCGGGCAGAAAACCCGCTTCCCGACACTTTTAAACGAAACGGTTTTCACAACATACTATAATAATTATAATTAAGAGATTTCCTCAATAAAATCGAGTTTTACATCACAAACGTTAACTAAAAGTGTTTACACCATAAATACGGGTTAAGACTCAATAACCCAACCCAATACCAAGAGCATAATCCCGGGGACTTCAAAATCCCCAATCCGCGTCCATATCTCCAAAAGCTACCCCATCGAGCCCAAGCGCTCCTACGCATCTAGCCTAACAACTAGCTAGCTTCATAACACAATACCTGTAAAAAGGTAAACAACGAGAGGGGTAAGCATAAAGCTTAGTGAATGCAATAATTATATATATACATATATAATCTACTTACTTGCACACACTTACACAATTTCCTCATACATGCTAGCATTTTAATTAGCATACCAATGCAAAGTATAACGCTAAATCTCCGATAATACAAGCTAGCACAACAATAGCATATAATATGAGAAATACAATAAGCTACACTACAACACATAAAACATTGATGTTCACAATATCCATTAGTATTCAAGTCCTAAGGCTAGCCCAACGAATGGTATCATCAACATCGAACTTAATCCCCATTCATCTTAATAAATGTGGTATCGTCAACATCGAACTTAAACCAACATATGAGGTATCGTCAACATCGAACTTAAACCCTCATCGAATGTCACTACAATAGTGGTATGGGTTCGTCAACATCGAACTTTAAATCCATACATGAGGTATCGTCAACATCGAACTTAAACCCTCATCAAAACGAACAAACAATATACTCTAGGATATAGTATCGTCAACATCGAACTTTAACCCATACCCCACAAGCAAATAAATCATATACATACCTATATAATTATTCCACCCACCTTGAAATGCCCGCACAAGTCATGTATAACATGATCTCCGTCATCAAATCCGAGCAAGTAACCACCTATATCACACATAGGCACAATATACACATAAATAGCCATTCTCTGAAAGAAAACTCAACAAAAACATCCCTTAGCCGAGGGATCACACCTTGCTCGCCAAAACCCGCCCATTTAACACCTAATGGACACAAACCAATTACCACTTCGGGCAGTAATTCGAACTAACACAACAAAGTACAATTTAACCCAAATCATACTTTACCCCAATTAGACCAAACCTATGTCTTAACACTAAATTACTACTTAAGTAGTAATCATTTCAAACGTCATTTACACCAAATTCCCAACACGTGCAACATTGACCCATATTGCAATTTATCACGTTTGACTTATTGTTAAAATACCATTTTAACCCAAAACCGCTTCCCATGATTACTTTCATTCAAAAACGTCATTTAACACTTAATAAAAGTGTTTAACATCCATTTAATCCAAATTGGTGTCATTACCAAACTCAACCCAATTCAAAGTCAACCCATTTTGACATAAGTCCCAAAAACATCTTTAATCACTAATGGCTAGTGATTAACTTTCCAAAACACCATTAATATACTTGGTTCATCAAATCTTGACCTCATAACTTAGTTTGATACCAAATCAAGGTTAACACCCATTTCGACCAACTAACATGATCTTATGAACATCTAATCACCAACACACATACAATCCAGTGATTAACACCCAAACCAATGACAAATACTTCCAAATTTGTCATCTAACCCTAAACTCACAATAATCGGGTTCACTTACACTAACAGTGCCCAAAACCCCCAAATTTCACCATGAATGGGGTTTATAACCCTAACTAGCACAAACCCTAACCCTAAATCAAAATCAAAATAATTAAATCAAATCTAGGGTTTACCACAACTCCAAAACCGAGCTAGTCACAAGAAACATCAAGGAGAACCAAAACCCGCTTCCAATTTGGGCAAAATTCACCATCTTCATCATTAACCCAAGCTTCCTCTCTAGAAACTCCTCTCTCTCTCTCTCTCTAGGGTTTGGTTGGTGGAAAAGAGGATAAGAATGAGTTCTAGATCAGTTTTGGGGTATAAAACCCGTCCACAAGTGAAAAGACCGAAGTACCCCTTTTAATTTAGACAAATTACAACAGCTGGCCCGTCAGACCATTTGGACGGCGTCCAAAATGGCTGGACGGCGTCCCAACTTTTGTTAGCAGACGGCGTCCCAAATTCTGGACGGCGTCCACTATAACTGAAACTAAAAACAACAACTTCTTTCAGGGACTGAAATTTTCTGAGTCTGATTATGATGTAAATTCTGAAAATGCATAAGTGTTAGGTAGACTTTTAGTGGCACTTTCTGATGCACACATTTACTGACACTTTCAGGAACATTTTCTGATGCACAAAACTCAGGATCTTACATATTTATAGGTTTGAGACCTATGCGGAAGTAAGATGTGCGCGTACTTAGGTATTCCGCACAAGTACTGCGAGAAGCCTACGCACTCTTTAATATTCCGCGCTACAAAAAACATATACATGCGTATGCTCACATTTACCGCGGTTTAATGTCTTGCATCTATTTGTCTTTAAGTAGCTTTTCGCACTACAAATATACATATACATGCGTATGTATATGATCAAGTCACCCCTGTTTATTGTGTTACATTTTTGCAGAAAATGTAAGATAATAAACTCTATAAAGTAAAAATTGTAATTTAATTGTCGCTTTCAAAAGGCTACGTACATCTTTACGCGCAGTTACATTATACCTTGCGGAATGCAATGGCTATATGCGTACTTAATGGCTATTTTTATATCCGTTGATGAATTATGATTGTGTTTATGACTGTTGCCTTGAGTTGGGTTGGGATTCTATTTCTTATATACAGGTGTTGATTATCATTTCATGCAACACACTTTATCTCATATTTCTTTTGCATCCACATTATTCTTCATCGCTTTCTTCCCTTATCAACCTATTCCTTTCCACAGGGAATTTTCTCTTGTCCAAATCATCATTATGAAGGTATCAGAAATTGAGAAGAAGGATGACACAAAACAATTTCTTGCCGAAAGACTAAAGAGTCCCAAAGCAAAAACTTCCAAATCTGCGCTCGTCTCCTGCTACCAGCGCAGTAACTGAGACTCCAAGCAAACGCAAATCTATGTCTCCTCTCATTGGTTCTACTACAAAAAGGATTACGCGATCCAGCTCAATTACTCCTACTGAACCCGAAACTAGTATTCATTCATATTTTTCATTTTGTTATTTTTGCTTTGAGCAATACCTATAGCACACTTGTGACGACTCGGAAATTCTCGACTAATTTTAAATCAAACTCTCGATACGATTTAATATTTTTGACACGATAAACAAAGTCTGTTAAGTTGAGTCTCAAAAATTTTGAACTCTTTCATATATTTAATTGATCTTCGATCATTCCCGACGATTCACGAACAATTACTTATAAATAAATAAGTATATATTTAAATATAGACATATAAATAATAACTTGAAATATAATTTAAAACAATATATGATTTAATTATTGTAACTAAATATGTAAAATAATATAAGTTGTAATAAAAACTATTATGTTATTAAATATATATATATATATATATATATATATATATATATATATATATATATATATATATATATATATATATATATATATATATATATATATGAATATTACTTGTAAATATATAATGTTATATTAAATTTATTTGTTTAAAATATATATATTATTATATCTAATTATGTAATAAAACTTGTTAATTAAAATGTATATATAGTATATTGAAAAAGAATGATTTCGGACTTAATTAGTAAATGTCAGAAACACTCGGTTGTCATTTCGCTAATATTCATATAGATCTAATACGAATTTAAGAAGATTTAAAATGAAAGTTGGATCGTAAATTGATTACGAAGATTTTAGGTTTGATAGAAATATTTTTACCTTTTTAGTTTAAATTTTACTACTCTGTACATATTAGTTGGAACTGAAAACAAATAATTAACGAACCTTTTTTATCAGGTTTCAAACAGTTAATGATTAAAATAATTAAATATATTTAAGCTAAAAATTTGAGATTTTTAGAAACACTTTTATATTTTAACTGTTTAGCAATGAACTACGATATAACATTCTGTGGAAACCGTTGGTAGAAAGAGATAATTTGAAGGCTGCTTAACTGTTTATATATTAAAATCATGATCTATACTGTGCAAATAATTTGATTACTGTTTATTTTTGGTATCATGTAACCACTAGCATATTATATATAGATATATTTATATATATTATATCTAACACTCCTTCTGCATATATATATATTATTACATACGTACTCCTAAAAAACAACCAACACTTGCCTTCCATATCTATTTTCTTTGATTACCATTTTAAACTCCATTGATCACCACCTTTAATCACCAGCAAACAATCAAGAACACAACCCACCTTTAACCGTTGCTATACTCGATCACTGTTCCTGCCTTGTGCGAATCGCAACTCATCCGCCACCACCCTTGTTTAAACCACCAAGACCACCATGTTACCACCTTCGAACATTAAATAACCACCACCATCTCACCATCACTGAACACCACCCTCTTCAACCGTAAACACCACCTCACCATCCCTATCACTTTAAACGGTACACCATCACTAAACTCAATTCACCCTTCCTTCTTTTTTCCTTTTTTTGACCCATATCCTTTATCAACTATTTCAGTTTTTTTTTTGTTTTTGTCGAGCAACACCCCAAACCACTATCAACACCCTCACCACTTGCTCGAAATTTTTTTGTTTTAATCACAGACAAACACCACCTTCGGTTTACATATTTTTCTTTCTTCTTCTTTTCGTTCCTATGCTAATCTGTTCCGGTTTAGACCACACACACACACGCGCATAAACTACTACTATTTCCTTAATCGGATGAGCTCACCCAACATCCGCCATCTCTATATATATCTCTCTCTATCACTCTCTCTCCTATCTCTATTTGAAAACCGTAAACAAACACCCAACGAAAACCATTGCCTTCGTTGTTTTCTGTTTCTGATCGAACAAAGATGAAAGATGTACGATGATGATAGTGATGAAATGAGGAAGACGATGTTGATGACGTAAAGATGATGATGGAATTGTGATGGTGATACAGAGATGATGCTGAGGATGATATCAACGATGTTATGATCGTGAGAATGACGATGTGAATATGATGATGACAGTGACGTTTGATGTTGATGATGATTATATATGTTGGTGAACCGAAAGACTCAAGGGTTTAACTCTTTGATCATGACAGCTTGTAATCGACTGTTGGGCTAACCTTGTTGTTGGGCTAAGTATGTGGGCTGACTTGTTGTTTATGATATGTGGTGGGCTGAGACCCATATTATGTTCTCTGTTTGGCCTTTATGCTCTAAGTGGGTTGCAACATGTATTGAATTCTTACTTGGACTTCTTTAATTTAGTTGGACCAGGATCATAAAACCAATAAGCAATATTGTTATATACATCTAGTTCGTTGGTAATCTGTCTGGTAGATTAAGATGATTATTATTTATGATGATAGAAGATAACTCTGATGATGATGATGTTAAAATGAAGAAGAATGAGACAGATACATTAGTTATATAGATGTTGTGTATGAGATAGAATAGAAATGGAGGAGTAGAGGGATGGTTAAGTGTGTTGGTGTTAAACGAGAGGTCTCGAATTCGAGCCCGGGCATTGGCGTTTATTTTTTTTAACCTTGTTACTATAAGGTAGCATTCTTCTTCTTATTATTATTATTATTATTATTATTATTATTATTATTATTATTATTATTATTATTATTATTATTATTATTATTATTATTATTATTATTATTATTATTATTAAGTATTAAGTATTATTATCAAAACTAATTATTTTCATTATCCTTATTATTAAACTTATCATTTTATTGAAAACTACTATTATTATTAAAAGTATCATTTTTATTAAGATTATCATTTTATTATTTTTATTATTAACAGTACTATTATTATCATTATTATTATTATTATAAGTATTATTACTAATAATTTCATTATTATTATCATTATTAGCAAAAGTATTATTATTATAGATATTATAGTTATTATTATTATTATTATTACTATTATTATTATCATTCTTATTATTAAAAGTATTAAAAATTATCATTTATATTAAAATTATCATTTTTAATAAGATTATATTTATTATTAAAACTAGTATTATTATTATTATTATTATTATTATTATCATTAAGAGAATCATTAATATTATTATCATTATTATTAATATTATTATTATCATTATTCTTTATTTCTATCATTACTATATTATTATAATTACTATTTTAACAAACGAATGATATATATATATATATATATATATATATATATATATATATATATATATATATATATATATAATATAACTAATAAATATATATATAAATTTATTTGATTACCATTATATGTGTTAATATATATATACAATGTCTAGGTTCGTGAATCCGAGGCCAACCCTGCATTGTTCAGTTCCGTCGTATGCATATTTTTACTACAAACTATCGTATCGTGAGTTTATTTTTCTCCCTTTTTACTTACTTTTGAAATATATACTTTTGGGACTGAGAATACATGAAATGCTTTTATAAATGTTGAACAAGATAGACAAAAGTAAAACATTCATCTAATGAATTAGTTGGACGTTATAATTGTCACTCATTGACGTGAATATTTCCCCCTGATTATTATAGCTTGGTAACCTAAGAATTAGTTGGACGTTATAATTGTCACTAATTAACGCGAATCCTAAAGGTAGCTACCAGGTTTAACACCCCCACCCAAAATATTCACTAGACAGTAGAGCTAGTGGGCATGGTGTTTAGTACTTCGAGGTTTATATATTTATACAGACGAGAGGTTCTTTTTTGGGGATATTATTTATGCGCATTAAATGTTAAGGTCGGTTATCAAGCAAAGGTTATGTATTGAGAGAATGATTTTTATACACAGGTTATGTGTATGATATTTTGTACACGAGATATGTGTACGGTTATTAAAAATCGCGAGGCAACCTACGGGGGAAAAAGGATACGAACCTACTCTGCCAAGCATTTATGAAAAATGGTTTCATACACGAGATAGGTGTACTGTATTTAAATCTTGTGGTCTATCAAAATCACTGAATTTTATTGTTTATGAAAAACTTATGAACTCACCAACCTTTTGGTTGACACTTTTAAAACATGTTTATTCTCGGGTATGAACGAAATCTTCCTCTGTGCATTTGCTCATTTTAAAGATATTACTTGGAGTCATTCATAACATATTTCAAAAGACGTTGCATTCAAGTTGTCTGAGTTCAAAAAGACGTTTATTAAGTCAATGACATATTAGTCATTCATATTATGAGAATCATATATCATTGTATCAAAAGGTTATGTTTTGAAATGAGTTTGTCTTTTAAACGAATGCAATGTTTGTAAAACGTATCATATAGAGGTCAGTACCTCGCAATGGGACCAAATGTTGAAGACTTCCTCCAGGTGGATTAGGACGGGTCGTCTTAACACTTATGTTAACATATCTATTTATTATTTTCTTTCAGCGGAAACAACCATTACACCACCGCCGTCATCACAATTAAGTTCGCCTCCAACGTTTGATCTCTCCAAATATGAACACCTCTGGCACACTCCACCCAGCACCTTGAAAGCTATAAGAGTTGATGGCCTTCAAGGCTACCTGTGCGCATCCCCAGAAGCTGCCCTTGATCAAAGGCAACATATGAAGTTAGCTCTCCTACATGAACTACGTGCTGAATTCAGCAAACTCTCACATAGCGATGCATTTAATTGCTTTGCGCAGAATTTTTTCATGACATTTGCATCTGCGTTTGATGCAATGTCTCGTCAAGAAAAATTTCTTGATTTTTTGAAAAAGGAACAATCCAAACTCGCAACCGCCCAATCTAAACTTCTTGCGAAAGATAAACAACTATCATCCGCCACTGCAGAGCTACAAGCAGCAAAACAATTCGTAGAAGATTTGAAAAAAGAAATCTCCAAAAAAACCATCGAAAAAGACAATCTTCAAGTGGCACATGATGCCATGAAAAATAAACTTATTCAATCTCAAACCGACTTGAATGCAGCCTTATCCACAAAGATAAATGCGGAAACAAATTTTGCAAAACTCCGCGAACATTTGCCCGTGCTTGGGCAAAAAATTATGGATTCACACCCTGTTTCTCAGCGATTTGAAACATATGTCACAGCACTACAGCAACTAGAGTGAGTCAAGTTTTTGGGAGAGATTAGTAAGGTGGCTGTTTTACCGGAACCGATGCCTGAATATATTGAAAAGCTCATTTGCCCTCTTGAAGAAGTAGAAGAAATGGCCGAGTTAGCGAAAGAAGGAATTCGCGAAATTCCTATTCCAAAACTGGACGCCATAAGTCAAGATAAAAATGCTCCCGTCGAAGACATCATTAAATTAGACTTAGACAGTTAGGAATAGGATTTCACAACGCAAGCATAATAATAAGCGCATTTATCATATTTTATGTATTCTCGCAGTAACTACTGCTGTATTTTAACAAAATTTCCCTTTCATCAATTGCAATTGTTAGTATTTATATAGCGCTTAAGAATAATATCCATAATCACTAGCATTGTCCTTTGCAATTTCATTGTTCATTATTGTGCACATAACAAACAATTACTTTATGCTAAACAACCTGTATGCACGTGTTTTATGCATATTATGAATCTTCTAAGTCCGCCGAAATGATCCTTAGGCACAAATGTGTGTTTTTTTGCGAAGCATCCAAGTATGGCTAGATCAAATACTTTGGGCAAAAATTTTCAATTCCCATTCTTTTCGCAAACACTTTGAATTATTTTTATTAACTACCAAGTGGTCTTTACCATCACTTGTACAATTGCAAACTTATTACTTATGTTATGTTTCAAGTTTACAAGTTATGCACAAATATACCATTGTTATTATTGAGAGAAATTTAAACTTTATTTATTTGGCATAGCATTACAAACACAATTCTGTTACATATAAGCACTAATCATCACATCGTGACTTTGCAGAAATTCTGTGTATTTCTTTGCATTACATGTAGTATCTTTTCAACAAAGTAGCATGCCACGCATTAGGTATGTGACGTCCTTCAATGTCTTGGAGTTTATAACAGCCTGCCGCATTGATTCCCACTATTTGGTATGGTCCCTCCCAATTAGGTTCCAATTTTCCAAGTTTTTCAGCACGACTTGCTTCATTATTTCGCAAGACCCACTCGCCAACATCAAAGGCTAACGCGCGCACTTTCTTTTTGTAATACTTGGCAATTTTTTGCTTATTGTTTGCCTCTCTTATTGCGGCCATAAGCCTGCGTTCCTCAATGAAATTTAAGTTTTCACAAATATCATTTGCATTCGCACTTTCATCAAAGTTAGTAACTCTATGCGTTGGGACAAAGACTTCCGCGGGAATCATTGCCTCTGAACCATACACAAGGCTAAAAAGTGTTTCGTATGTACTTTTCTTAAAAGTTGTGCGATGAGCCCATAATACATTTGATAGTTCATCAACCCATCCATTTCGCTTTTCATTCAAATGCTTTCGAATTCCGCTGACAACATCGCGGTTAGTTACTTCGCATAGCCCATTTGCTTGCGGATGTGCAATCGATGTGAATTTTTGAATTATATTCAATTCTGCACACCAGCTTAGAAATGGATCCTTTGCAATCTGCGCCCCATTATCACTTACAAGTTCTCGCGGGATGCCAAATCTGCAAACAATGTATTCCCACACAAAATTCCGCACTTGTACTCCAGTGATTGTGCGCAAAGCTTTAGCTTCCACCCATTTAGTAAAATAATCAATTGCTACAGTCAGAAATTTTACATTCCCCGCCCCTGGGGGGAATGGTCCCACAATATCAATGGCCCATTTATAGATCGGCCATGGCGAATTGATTGGGATCATGTCGTGCCTTGGTTTTTCTATTCTGCGGTGCATGCCTTTGATAACTTTTACATCTTTTAACTATTTGCGCAACGTCACGATACAGGGTAGGCCATGAAATGTCCCATTCTTATTGATTAAAAACGTTCCATATTAATTGATTTCGTTGCGAGGTTTTGACCTCTATATGAGACGTTTTTCAAAGACTGCATTCATTTTAAAACAAACCATAACCTTTATTTCATCAATAAAGGTTTAAAAAGCTTTACGTAGATTATAAAATAATGATAATCTAAAATATCCTGTTTACACGCGACCATTACATAATGGTTTACAATACAAATATGTTACAACAAAATAAGTTTCTTGAATGCAGTTTTTACACAATATCATACAAGCATGGACTCCAAATCTCGTCCTTATTTAAGTATGCGACAGCGGAAGCTCTTAATAATCACCTGAGAATAAACATGCTTAAAACGTCAACAAAAATGTTGGTGAGTTATAGGTTTAACCTATATATTATCAAATCATAATAATAGACCACAAGATTTCATATTTCAATACACATCCCATACATAGAGATAAAAATCATTCATATGGTGAACACCTGGTAACTGACATTAACAAGATACATATTTAAGAATATCCCCATCATTCCGGGACACCCTTCAGATATGATATAAATTTCGAAGTACTAAAGCATCCGGTACTTTGGATGGGGTTTGTTAGGTCCAATAGATCTATCTTTAGGATTCGCGTCAATTAGGGTGTTTGTTCCCTAATTCTTAGATTACCAGACTTAATAAAAAGGGGCATATTCGATTTCAATAATTCAACCATAGAATGTAGTTTCACGTACTTGTGTCTATTTTGTAAATCATTTATAAAACCTGCATGTATTCTCATCCCAAAAATATTAGATTTTAAAAGTGGGACTATAACTCACTTTCACAGATTTTTTTACTTCGTTGGGAAGTAAGACTTGGCCACTGGTCGATTCACGAACCTATAACAAATATGTACATATATATCAAAATATGTTCAAAATATATTTACAACACTTTTAATACATTTTGATGTTTTAAGTTTATTAAGTCAGCTGTCCTCGTTAGTAACCTACAACTAGTTGTCCACAGTTAGATGTACAGAAATAAATCGATATATATTATCTTGAATCAATCCACGACCCAGTGTATACATATGTCAGTATTGATCACAACTCAAACTATATATATTTTGGAATCAACCTCAACCCTGTATAGCTAACTCCAACATTCACATATAGAGTGTCTATGGTTGTTCCGAAATATATATAGATGTGTCGACATGATAGGTCGAAACATTGTATACGTGTCTATGGTATCTCAAAATTATGGTTGGAATAGATTTGTTACCAATTTTCACGTAGCTAAAATGAGTAGTTTTTACCAATTTTGTTTTGCTCGTCATTTCTTCGTTTCTAATCCGTTTTGAGTGATTTAAGTGGCCACGGTTTCGTATTGAACTTGACTTTATGAAACTAAACAGAAAAGGTATATGTTTATAGTCTTAAATACAAGTTACAAGTTGTTTTTGAAAGAGGTAGTCATTTCCGTCAAAAGAACGACATCTTGATGCTGTTTTGAAAAACATACTTTCACTTTGAGTTTAACCATGATTTTTGGATATGGTTTCATGTTCATAAGAAAAATCATTTTCCAGAAGTATAGCTTTTAAATCAAAGTTTTACATAGTTTTTAATTATCCAAACCAAAACAGCCCCCGGTTGTAACTACGACGGCGTAAATCCGGTTTTATGGTGTTTATCGTGTTTCCGGGTTTTAAATCATTAAGTTAGTATATCATATAGATATAGATCATGTGTATAGTTGATTTTAAAAGTGTAGTTAGAAGGATTAACTTTATTTGTGAACAAGTTTAGAATTAACTAAACTATGTTCAAGTGATTACTAGTTTACCACTTCAAATATGATAGCTTTTTATGTATGAATCAAATGATGTTATGAACATCATTACTACCTTAAGTTCCTAGGATAAACCTACTGGAAAAGAGAAAAATGGATCTAGCTTCAACGGATCCTTGGATGGCTCGAAGTTCTTGAAGCAGAATCATGACACGAAAACAAGTTCAAGTAAGATCATCACTTGAAATAAGATTGTTATAGTTATAGAAATTGAACCAAAGTTTGAATATAATTATTACCTTGTATTAGAATGATAACCTACTATAAGAAACAAAGATTTCTTGAGGTTGGATGATCACCTTACAAGATTGGAAGTGAGCTAGCAAACTTGAAAGTATTCTTGATTTTATGTAACTAGAACTTGTAGAATTTATGAAGAACACTTAGAACTTGAAGTTAGAACTTGAAGTTAGAACTTGAGATAGATCAATTAGATGAAGAAAATTGAAGAATGAAAGTGTTTGTATAGATTAGATATAAAGGATATGTAATTTTGTTTTCATGTAAATAAGTCATGAATGATTACTCATATTTTTGTAATTTTATGAGATATTTCATGCTAGTTGCCAAATGATGGTTCCCACATGTGTTAGGTGACTCACATGGGCTACTAAGAGCTGATCATTAGAGTGTATATACCAATAGTACATACATCTAAAAGCTGTGTATTGTACGAGTACGAATACGGGTGCATGCGAGTAGAATTGTTGATGAAACTGAACGAGGATGTAATTGTAAGCATTTTTGTTAAGTAGAAGTATTTTGATAATTGTCTTAAAGTCTTTCAAAATTGTATGAATACATATTAAAACACTACATGTATATACATTTTAACTGAGTCGTTAAGTCATCGTTAGTCGTTACATGTAAGTGTTGTTTTGAGACCTTTAGGTTAACGATCTTGTTAAATGTTGTTACCCCAAAGTTTATAATATCAAATGAGATTTTAAATTATTGTATTATCATGATATTAATATATCTTAATATAATATATACATTTAAATGCCGTTACAACGATAATCGTTACATATATGACTCGTTTCGAAATCCTTAAGTTAGTAGTCTTGTTTTTACTTATGTAGTTCATTGTTAATACACTTAATGATATATTTAATTATCATATTATCATGTTATATATAATATAACAATGTATTAATATGCTTCATATATATTTAGTAAGACGTGGTTATAACGATAATCGTTATATGTATCGTTTCGAGTTTCATACGTCAATAGTCTCCTTTTTAAGTATATAATTTATTGTTACTATTTTTAATGAGATACTTGATGATAATTATATCATGTTAAACATATATATTTATTTATTTATGTATCATCATGTCATATACAACTTATAGCGTTCGTGAATCATTGGTCAAACTGGGTAATCAGACGTTTACAAAATTTCCGTTTCAATTAACCAAGTCTTAACAAGTTTGATTGCTTAACATGTTGGAAACATTTAATCATGTAAATATAGTTTTCATTAAACATATAATCATAGAAAGGTTCGTAAAAGTTCGGGTCACTACAGTACCTACCCGTTAAATAAATTTCGTCCCGAAATTTTAAGCGATTGGAGGTGTTGGCTCATCTTCTGGAAATAAGTGCGGGTACTTCTTCTTCATCTGATCTTCTCGTTCCCAGGTGAGCTCGGGTCCTCTACGAGCATTCCATCGAACCTTAACAATTGGTATCTTGTTTTGTTTAAGTCTCTTAACCTCACGATCCATTATTTCAACGGGTTCTTCAATGAATTGAAGTTTTTCATTGATTTGGATTTCGTCCAACGGAATAGTGAGATCTTCTTTAGCAAAACATTTCTTCAAATTCAAGACGTGGAAAGTGTTATGTACAGCCGCGAGTTGTTGAGGTAACTCAATTTGGTAAGCTACTGGTCCGACACGATCAATAATCTTGAATGGTCCAATATACCTTGGATTTAATTTCCCTCGTTTACCAAATCGAACAACACCTTTCCAAGGTGCAACCTTAAGCATGACCATCTCTCCAATTTCAAATTCTATATATTTTCTTTTAATTTCGGCGTAGCTCTTTTATCGACTTTGGTGGTTTTCAACCGTTGTTGAATTTGGATGATCTTCTCAGTAGTTTCTTGTATTATTTCTGGACCCGTAATCTGTCTATCCCCCACTTCACTCCAACAAATCGGAGACCTGCACTTTCTACCATAAAGTGCTTCAAACAGAGCCATCTCAATGCTTGAATGGTAGCCATTGTTGTAGGAAAATTCTGCTAACGGTAGATGTCGATCCCAACTGTTTCCGAAATCAATAACACATGCTCGTAGCATGTCTTCAAGCGTTTATATCGTCCTTTCACTCTGCCCATCAGTTTGTGGATGATAGGTGGTACTCATGTCTAGATGAGTTCCTAATGCTTGCTGTAATGTCTGCCAGAATCTTGAAATAAATCTGCCATCCCTATCAGAGATAATAGAGATTGGTATTCCATTTCTGGAGACGACTTCCTTCAAATACAGTCGTGCTAACTTCTCCATCTTGTCATCTTCTCTTATTGGCAGGAAGTGTGCTGATTTGGTGAGATGATCAACTATTACCCAAATAGTATCAAAACCACTTGCAGTCCTTGGCAATTTAGTGATGAAATCCATGGTAATGTTTTCCCATTTCCATTCCGGAATTTCGGGTTATTGAAGTAGACCTGATGGTTTCTGATGCTCCGCTTTGACCTTAGAACACGTCAAACATTCCCCTACGTATTTAGCAACATCGGCTTTCATACCTGGCCACCAAAAATGTTTCTTGAGATCCTTGTACATCTTCCCCGTTCCAGGATGTATTGAGTATCTGGTTTTATGAGCTTCTCTAAGTACCATTTCTCTCATATCGCCAAATTTTGGTACCCAAATCCTTTCAGCCCTATACCGGGTTCCATCTTCCCGAATATTAAGATGCTTCTCCGATCCTTTGGGTATTTCATTCTTTAAATTTCCCTCTTTTAAAACTCCTTGTTGCGCCTCCTTTATTTGAGTAGTAAGGTTATTGTGAATCATTATATTCATAGATTTTACTCGAATGGGTTCTCTGTCCTTTCTACTCAAGGCGTCGGCTACCACATTTGCCTTCCTCAGGTGGTAACGAATCTCAAAGTAGTAATCATTCAACAATTCAATCCACCTACGCTGCCTCATGTTCAGTTATTTCTGATTAAATATGTGTTGAAGACTTTTGTGGTCGGTATATATAATACTTTTGACCCCATATAAGTAGTGCCTCCAAGTCTTTAATGCAAAAACAACCGCGCCTAATTCCAAATCATGCGTCGTATAATTTTGCTCGTGAATCTTCAATTGTCTAGACGCATAAGAAATTACCTTCGTTCGTTGCATTAATACACAACCGAGACCTTGCTTTGAGGCGTCACAATATATCACAACATCATCATTCCCTTCAGGCAATGATAATATAGGTGCCGTAGTTAGCTTTTTCTTCAATAACTGAAACGCCTTCTCTTGTTCATCCTTCCATTCAAATTTCTTCCCTTTATGCGTTAATGCAGTCAAGGGTTTTGCCATTTTGGAGAAATCTTGGATGAATCTTCTGTAGTAACCGGCCAATCCTAAAAATTGACGTATATGCTTCGGAGTTTTTGGGTTTTCCCACTTTTCAACGGTTTCGATCTTTGCCGGGTCCACCTGGATACCTTCTTTGTTCACTATGTGACCGAGGAATTGAACTTCTTCCAACCAAAATGCACACTTTGAAAACTTAGCTTACATTTTTTCTTTCCTCAATACTTCTAGCACTTTTCTCAAACGTTCTTCGTGCTCTTGATCATTCTTTGAGTAAATAAGTATGTCATCGATGAAAATAATGACAAACTTGTCAAGATATGGCCCACACACTCGGTTCATAAGGTCCATGAACACAGCTGGTGCGTTAGTCAATCCAAACGGCATAACCATAAACTCGTAATGACCATAACGCGTCCTAAAAGCAGTTTTTGGAATATCATCCCCCTTTACTCGCATTTGATGATATCCAGAACGTAAATTGATCTTCGAATAAACCGACGAGCGTTGTGGTTGATCAAATAAGTCGTCAATTCTCGGCAGTGGATAACGGTTTTTGATGGTAAGTTTGTTCAACTCTCTGTAGTCAATACACAACCTAAATGTACCATCTTTCTTCTTGACAAACAAAACAGGAGCTCCCCATGGTGATGTGCTTGGTCGAATGAAACCACGTTCTAATAGTTCTTGCAGTTGGCTTTGCAGTTCTTTCATCTCGCTGGGTGCGAGTCTGTAAGGAGCACGAGCTATTGGTGCAGCTTCTGGTACAAGATCTATTTGAAATTCAACAGATCGATGTGGAGGTAGTCCCAGTAATTCTTTCAGAAATACATCAGGAAATTCTTTTGCGACAAAAACATCATTGATGCTCTTTTCTTCAGTTTGTACTTTCTCGACATGTGCTAGAACAGCATAGCAACCTTTTCTTATTAGTTGTTGTGCCTTCAAATTACTAATAAGATGTAGCTTCGTGTTGCCCTTTTCTCCGTACACCATTAAGGGTTCTCCTTCTTCTCGTACAATGTGAATTGCATTTTTATAACATACGATCTCTGTTTTCACCTTCTTCAGCCAGTCCATGCCAACTATTACATCAAAACTCCCTAACTCTACTGGTATCAAATCAATCTTAAATATTTCGCTACCCAGTTTAATTTCTCGATTCCGGCATATATAATCTGCTGAAATTAATTTACCGTTTGCTAATTCGAGTAAAAATTTACTATCCAACGGCGTCAATGGACAACTTAATTTAGCACAAAAATCTCTACTCATATAGCTTCTATACGCACCCGAATCAAATAAAACGTAAGCAGATTTATTGTCAATAAGAAACGTACCCGTAACAAGCTCCGGGTCTTCCCGTGCCTCTGCCGCATTAATATTGAAAACTCTTCCACGGCCTTGTCCATTCGTGTTCTCCTGGTTCGGGCAATTTCTAATAATGTGGCCCGGTTTTCCACATTTATAACAAACTACGTTGGCATAACTTGCTCCGACACTACTTGCTCCACCATTACTCATTCCGACACCATTTGTTCCTTTCGTTCTGTTAACCCCTGGTCCGTAGACCTCACACTTCACTGCGCTATGACCATTTCTTTTACACTTGTTGCAAAATTTGGTGCAGAACCCCGAGTGATACTTTTTACACCTTTGGCATAGCTGCTTCTGATTGTTGTTGTTGTTGTTGTTGCGGTTATTATTATTGTTGGGATGATTGTTGTAGTTGCTGTTGTTGTTGTTGTTGTTGTTGGGCCGTTTGTTGTAGTTGCGATTGATGTTGCGATTGTTGGGATAGTTGTTGCAATTATTGTTGTAATTGCTGTTGTTGTTGTATTGGTGATTCTTATCACCGTTTTCCTCCTACTTTCTTTTGACTTGCTTCACAATGGCCTCTTCAGCAGTCTGTTCTTTAATTCTTTCTTCAATCTGGTTCACTAGTTTGTGAGCCATTCTACATGCCTGTTGTATGGAGGCGGGCTCGTGTGAACTTATATCTTCTTGGATTCTTTCCGGTAATCCTTTCACAAACGCGTCGATCTTCTCTTCCTCATCTTCGAACGCTCCCGGACACAATAGGCATAATTCTGTGAATCGTCTTTCGTATGTGGTAATATCAAATCCTTGGGTTCGTAACTCTCTAAGTTCTGTCTTGAGCTTATTGACCTCGCTTCTGGGACGGTACTTCTCGTTCATCAAGTGCTTGAATGCTGATCACGGTAGTGCGTAAGCATCATCTTGTCCCACTTGCTCTAGATAGGTACTCCACCATGTTAACGCAGAACCTGTGAAGGTATGCGTAGCGTACTTCACTTTGTCCTCTTTAGTACACTTACTTATGGCAAACACCGATTCGACCTTCTCGGTCCACCGTTTCAATCCGATCGGTCCTTCGGTTCCATCAAATTCCAAAGGTTTACAGGCAGTGAATTCTTTGTAGGTGCATCCTACACGATTTCCTGTACTGCTAGATCCAAGGTTATTGTTGGTATGTAGCGCAGCCTGTACTGGGGCTATGTTTGAAGTAAGAAAGGCACGAAATTCCTCTTCGCTCATATTCAAGGTGTGTCGAGTAGTTGGTGTCATTTCCTTCAAAATAGTCAAATGAAATAAGTTAATCATACAGAATATTAATAGTAGTCAATAGTATCTCGTAGCATAATATAAACTCATTTATAAAAGCTTTTTCTTCATATTAGCGTTTTATAAGTTTAAATTCGGGTAGTACCTACCCGTTAAGTTCATACTTAGTAGCTAATATACAATTCAACTACTACAATTCTATATGAAAAACTGATTATAATAATATTTCGCGTTCAAACTTTTACACAATATTTTACAAACTTACAATACCGCTTATTTTACATTTAGCATGAAATATAGTACACAATAAATTTGATACAAGATGGTTGTGAAGATAATTCTAGCTAGTACACAAGTCGTTCAGCAAAGGCAATAAAGACACGTAATTCATACGTCCAGAAACAAGTCATGCATTCTGGTTTTACTAGGACTACTTCCCATCCTTGGTGTTGTGGAACATAACTGTTATGGCCGTTGATAAGACAGCGTGTTGTAACGTGGTCAAAGGGACAAGGGTTACGTAATGTCCAACAGTCCTGTAACAATCTAAAAACCTCATTTCTTACCCCAATTACCGACTCCGTCACTTGTGGGAATGTTTTGTTTAATAGTTGTAGCCCGATGTTCTTGTTCTCACTTTGGTGAGAAGTGAACATTACTAATCCGTAAGCATAACATGCTTCTTTATGTTGCATGTTAGCCGCTTTTTCTAAATCACGAAGTCCTATATTCGGATATATTTAGTCAAAATAATTTCTTAACCAGTTGCGTAAAATAGCATTTGGGTTCCCCGCAATATATGCGTCAAAGTAAACACATCGTAACTTATGGATTTCCCAATGTGATATCCCCTATCTTTCGAACGAAAGCCTTTTATAAATCAAGGCATTCTTGGAACGTTCTTCAAATGTCTTACAAACTGATCTCGCCTTAAATAGTTGTGCCGAGGAATTCTGACCGACTCTAGACAAGATTTCATCAATCATGTCTCCGGGTAGGTCTCTTAAAATACTGGGTTGTCTATCCATTTTGTGTTTTTATACTGTAAAATAGACAAGAGTTAGATTCATAAAAAAATACTTATTAATACAAGCAATTTTTACATATATCATAAAGCATAAGCACACTATATTACATATATTACACCACACGAATACAACTATATTATTCCGACTCGCTCGTTTCTTCTTCTTCGGTTTTGGTTCGTTTTGCCAAGTTTCTAGGGATATATGATGTTCCCCTAATACGAGCCGTCGTTTTCCACATTGATTTAGAAAAACCTGGTGGTTTAGAGGTTCCCGGGTTATTGTCACAACTTAAGAAATACGGGTGTTAACGATACATATAAAGTTCATCGTGTTTGGAATCAAATTTCTCTATTTTTATGCCCTTTCCCTTATTGTTCTCTTTTGCCTTATTAAATTGTGTTGGGGTAATTTCTATAACATCATCGGAATCGTTGTCGGGATCTGATTCATCGAAGAATTGGTAATCCTCCCAATACTTTGCTTCCTTGGCGGAAACACCATTGACCATAATTAACTTTGGACAGTTGGTTGAGGATTTTCTTCTACTTAACCGTTTTATTATTTCCCCCACTGGTTCTATTTCTTCTTCCGGTTCCAATTCTTCTTCCGGTTCCGATTCTTCTTCCGGTTCCGACTCTTCTTCCGGTTCCTCTTCGGGAACTTGTGAATCAGTCCACGAATCATTCCAATTTACATTTGACTCTTCATTATTATTAGGTGAGTCAATGGGACTTGTTCTAGAGGTAGACATCTATCACATAATATCAAACACATTAAGAGATTAATATATCACATAATATTCACATGTTAAAAATATATAGTTTCCAACAAAAATGTTAAGCAATCATTTTTAAAGAAAACACGGTAAGTCCAGACTCACTAATACATCCTAACAAACTTGATAAGACACACTAATGCAAATTTCTGGTTCTCTAAGACCAACGCTCGGATACCAACTGAAATGTCCCGTTCTTATTGATTAAAAACGTTCCATATTAATTGATTTCTTTGCGAGGTTTTGACCTCTATATGAGACGTTTTTCAAAGACTGCATTCATTTTAAAACAAACCATAACCTCTATTTCATCAATAAAGGTTTAAAAAGCTTTACGTAGATTATCAAATAATGATAATCTAAAATATCCTTTTTACACGCAACCATTACATAATGGTTTACAATACAAATATGTTACAACGAAATAAGTTTCTTGAATGCAGTTTTTACACAATATCATACAAGCATGGACTCCAAATCTCGTCCTTATTTTAGTATGCTTCCTTGAAGCTCTTAATAATCACCTGAGAATAAACATGCTTAAAACGTCAACAAAAATGTTGGTGAGTTATAGGTTTAAACTATATATTATCAAATCATAATAATAGACCACAAGATTTCATATTTCAATACACATCCCATACATAGAGATAAAAATCATTCATATGGTGAACACCTGGTAACCGACATTAACAAGATGCATATTTAAGAATATCCCCATCATTCAGGGACACCCTTCGGATATGATATAAATTTCGAAGTACTAAAGCATCCGATAATTTGGATGGGGTTTGTTAGGCCCAATAGATCTATCTTTAGGATTCGCGTCAATTAGGGTGTCTGTTCCCTAATTCTTAGATTACCAGACTTAATAAAAAGGGGCATATTCGATTTCAATAATTCAACCATAGAATGTAGTTTCACGTACTTGTGTCTATTTTGTAAATCATTTATAAAACCTGCATGTATTCTCATCCCAAAAATATTAGATTTTAAAAGTGGGACTATAACTCACTTTCACAGATTTTTTTACTTCGTCAGGAAGTAAGACTTGGCCACTGGTCGATTCACAAACCTATAACAAATATGTACATATATATCAAAGTATGTTCAAAATATATTTACAACACTTTTAATACATTTTGATGTTTTAAGTTTATTAAGTCAGCTGTCCTCGTTAGTAACCTACAACTAGTTGTCCACAGTTAAATGTACAGAAATAAATCGATAAATATTATCTTGAATCAATCAACGACCCAGTGTATACGTATCTCAGTATTGATCACAACTCAAACTATATATATTTTGGAATCAACCTCAACCCTGTATAACTAACTCCAACATTCACATATAGAGTGTCTATGGTTGTTCCGAAATATATATAGATGTGTCGACATGATAAGTCGAAACATTGTATACGTGTCTATGGTATCTCAAGATTACATAATATACAATATAAGTTGATTAAGTTATGGTTGGAATAGATTTGTTACCAATTTTCACGTAGCTAAAATGAGTAGTTTTTACCAATTTTTTTTTGCTCGCCATTTCTTCGTTTCTAATCCGTTTTGAGTGATTTAAGCGGCCACGGTTTCGTATTGAACTTAAATTTATGAAACTAAACAGAAAAGGTATAGGTTTATAGTCAGAAATACAAGTTACAAGTCGTTTTTGAAAGAGGTAGTCATTTTCGTCAAAAGAACGACATCTTGATGACTGTTTTGAAAAACATACTTTCACTTTGAGTTTAACCATGATTATTGGATATGGTTTCATGTTCATAATAAAAATCATTTTCCCAGAAGTATAGCTTTTAAATCAAAGTTTTTCGTAGTTTTTAATTATCCAAACCAAAACAGCCCCCGGTTGTAACTACGACGGCGTAAATCCGGTTTTATGGTGTTTATCGTGTTTCCGGGTTTTAAATCATTAAGTTAGCATATAATATAGATATATATCATGTGTATAGTTGATTTTAAAAGTGTAGTTAGAAGGATTAACTTTATTTGCGAACAAGTTTAGAATTAACTAAACTATGTTCTAGTGATTACTAGTTTACCACTTCAAATATGATAGCTTTTTATGTATGAATCGAATGATGTTATGAACATCATTACTACCTTAAGTTCCTTGGATAAACCTACTAGAAAAGATAAAAATGAATGTAGCTTCAACGGATCCTTGGATGGCTCGAAGTTCTTGAAGCAGAATCATGACACGAAAAGAAGTTCAAGTAAGATCATCACTTGAAATAAGATTGTTATAGTTATAGAAATTGAACCAAAGTTTGAATATGATTATTACCTTGTATTAGAATGATAACCTACTATAAGAAACAAAGATTTCTTGAGGTTGGATGATCACCTTACAAGATTGGAAGTGAGCTAGCAAACTTGAAAGTATTCTTGATTTTATGTAACTAGAACTTGTAGAATTTATGAAGAACACTTAGAACTTGAAGTTAGAACTTGAGAGAGATCAATTAGATGAAGAAAATTGAAGAATTAAAGTGTTTTTATGGATTAGATAAAAAGGATATGTAATTTTGTTTTCATGTAAATAAGTCATGAATGATTACTCATATTTTTGTAATTTTATGAGATATTTCATGCTAGTTGCCAAATGATGGTTCCCACATGTGTTAGGTGACTCACATGGGCTGCTAAGAGCTGATCATTGGAGTGTATATACCAATAGTACATACATCTAAAAGTTGTGTATTGTACGAGTACGAATACGGGTGCATACGAGTAGAATTGTTGATGAAACTGAACGAGGATGTAATTGTAAGAATTTTTGTTAAGTAGAAGTATTTTGATAAGTGTCTTGAAGTCTTTCAAAAGTGTATGAATACATATTAAAACACTACATGTATATACATTTTAACTGAGTCGTTAAGTCATCGTTAGTCGTTACATGTAAGTGTTGTTTTGAAACCTTTAGGTTAACGATCTTGTTAAGTATTGTTAACCCAATGTTTATAATATCAAATGAGATTTTAAATTATTATATTATCATGATATTAATATATTTTAATATGATATATACATTTAAATGTTGTTACAACGATAATCGTTACATATATGACTCGTTTCGAAATCCTTAAGTTAGTAGTCTTGTTTTTACTTATGTAGTTCATTGTTAATACACTTAATGATATATTTAATTATCATATTATCATGTTATATATAATATAACAATGTATTAATATGCTTCATATATATTTAGTAAGACGTGGTTATAACGATAATCGTTATATGTATCGTTTCGAGTTTCATACGTCAATAGTCTCCTTTTTAAGTATATAACTTATTGTTACTATTTTTGATGAGATACTTGATGATCATTATATCATGTTAAACATATATATTTATTCATTTATGTATCATCATGTCATATACAACTTATAGCGTTCGTGAATCATTGGTCAAACTGGGTAATCAGATGTTTACAAAATTTCCGTTTCAATTAACCAAGTCTTAACAAGTTTGATTGCTTAACATGTTGGAAACATTTAATCATGTAAATATAGTTTTCATTAAACATATAATCATAGAAAGGTTCGGAAAAGTTCGGGTCACTACAGGCCAAAGTAACCCATTCGCATTATTTTTGCCGCAATAGTTTTGTAGGCTGAATGAAGAGCACAAGATCCATTATGCACCTCCTCAATAATCGGTGTAGCCTCTGCGGGTCCTACGCACCGCATTAATTGTCCCAGATATGATTTGCGATATAATATATCGTTTTCAATCATATACATAGGAGATCTTTCTTGGACTAATCGAGCCTCTTTCTTGTCTTCTGGTAGTGTACTATTGAACAAATAATGCACTATAGGATCCATCCAAATTAGTTGAACTTCTTCTATAGCTGCAACAATCAAACTACTATCAATGGACTTATTGGGAAGTTCTTCTACCCAGACTTGCTTTTGGAATTGCGAAAAAGTCAATGCAGCAAGCTTACTTAGCGCGTCCGCCTTTTTATTTTGACTTCTTGATACTTGTGATAATTCAAAAAATTCAAATTTTTTTACGGCTTCCTGCACTAGCTTCAAATACTTTTGCATAGACAACTCACGAGCTTCAAATGAGCCATTGGATTGATTTGCCACTAACTGCGAATCCACATATGCGCGTAACTGCAAAATATTCATTTTATGCGCCATATTTAATCCCGCGAGCAGTGCTTCATATTCAGCCTCGTTATTCGTTACATCAAAATTAAAACGCAGTACGTATGTGTGCTCTTCACCACTCGGGCTTGTTAATACTAATCCCACACCCGCACCTTCAATACACGACGCACCATCAGTATATAAATCCCAGATTTCATGTTGAGGAAGCTTTAATTGCGTTCTTTCATCGATAACTTCCAGCTCACCCGTCATTTCTGCAAGGTAATCTGCCAAGACATGGCCCTTTACAGATGTGCGCGGCAAATATGTTATTTCAAATGCTCCTAATTCAATTGCCCATTTGGCGAGTCTTCCTGATATCGCGGGTGTACTCAAAACTTGTTTAACTGGCAAATGAGTTAAAACATGTATTAGATGACCTTGAAAGTATCTGCATAACCTTCTTGATGTCAAAACCAGCGTATAAATAAATTTCTCGATAGGCGCGTAGTTTTTTCATTTTCCGCGAGCGCCTTGCTAACAAAGTAAACTGACTTCTGAACTTTTTTCCGTTCCACCACAAGCACTGAATCAAATGCTTCGTTCGCAATTGAAATATAAAGATATAATATTTCACCATCTATAGGCGCAATCAATGTAGGTAGCGTAGCGAGCAGTTGTTTCATTTCTTGAAATGCCTTATCTGCCTCTTCTATCCATACAAAGTTCTTCTGTTTCAAACACCCTTTAAGTGTGCGGAAAAAAGGCAACTATCTTTTCGCGGCCTTGGACAAGAACCTAGTCAAAGCCGCTATCTTTTCAGTCAAACTTTGCACTTCTTTAACAGTCTTAGGCGCAGTCATGTTCTCCATCGCGGATATTTTCTTAGGATTGGCTTGAATGCCATGCTCAGTAACATAATAACCTAGAAATTTGCCTTCTCTTTCTCCAAAACTGCATTTAGACGGATTCAACTTCATATTAATCTTTCGCAAACTTTCAAACGTTTCTTCCATGTCAAGCAAAATTTGCTCTTGCGTTTTGCTTTTTATGACAAGGTCATCAACATATGCTTCAAGGTTGTGGCCTATATGATTTTCAAACGCCTTGTCAATTAATCGCTGATAAGTTGCTCCCGCATTCTTGAGTCCAAAAGGCATTTTAATATAGCAATAAATTCCCTTTCCAGTGTGGAAAGCAGTTTTGTATTCATCTTCTTGCGCCATTGGAATTTGATGATACCCTTTTGCGGTGTCTAAAAAACATTTGAAAAGGTAAGCGTGCAGAGACTCCACTTTTAGATCTATTTCGGGAAGCGGATAGTTGTCCTTTGTACAAGCTTTGTTTATGTCTTTAAAGTCTATGCACATCCTCCACGAACCATTAGGCTTTTTTATCAGCACTGGGTTCGCAACCCATGTTTGATATTTTACTTCTCGCAAAATGCCTGAGTTGACTAACTTGGTAACTTCCGCACATAACCATTTCATGCGATCAGGAGCCATTCCTCTGCGCTTTTGCACGATAGGCTTTAATGCAGGATTGGCATTTAATATATGCTCTGCAACATTATGCGGAACTCCAGTCATATCTTGCTCACTCCAAGCAAACACATCCATGTACGCGACAAGTAAGCGTATAATCTTTTTTCTTATTGCCTCATCCAATTCGGTGCCAATTTTTATTGTTTGATCAGGATATCTATGGTTCACAACAACCATGTTATCTTCTGTAATGTTGCGTTCAGCAACTGCGCCTTGCATGCTTATAGCCGCACAAATAGGCTGCATAGCCATGGAGTTTATTGTTGCCACACCTTTGCAGGTAGTGAATTTAACCATTCCGTGTATTGTAGACGGTATTATGCCAAGTTCGCGCAACGCAGATCTTCCCAACAACATATTATAATGCGAATCTGATCGTATAACATAAAAGTCTAGTTGCGCTTGTCTTGTCAATTTTATGTCTGTTTCGTCACACAACTCTATTTTTAGTGATAATTGCCCCATAGGCCATGCAGATTCACCCGCGAAACCAGACAGAGATGTTGCGGTTGCCTTCAATTCTGTTTTAATGCATTCCGGCAGTTAGCGAAAGCAATGCTCATATATCAAATCTATGTTGCTGCCAGTGTCGACATGTATTTTCATAATTGTGATTCCAGTGTTCGCGATCTTGCACCAAATGACTAATGGCTTATCGGACATATCGCAGTTTTGCTCAAATGGGAAAGTGATAGGCGCAAGCTGCCATTTTTCAAGCATTTCTGCTGCTTTTCGCTTTTTCAACCCTTTTTTCTTGTGTATTGTGCTTATTAGTTTCGCATCTTGTACATTTTGAAGTGCTCTAGGTGAACTTTTGGCCGAAAAAGGTTTGTTCGTTTCATGCACCTTCAAATTCATATTTACCAAATTCACAATATTCTTTGTGGCAAAAAGTTTTTGTTGCTTCTTCATTTTGTGTAGCTTATAGTTTTTGTCAAGGAGATTATGTTTTCCTGCAATGTAACTGTAGTGACCCGAACTTTTCCATGTTTTTATATATTAATTGAGATTGATATTTACATGATTAAATGTTTCCAACATGTTAAGCAATCAAACTTGTTAAGACTTGATTAATTGAAATAGGTTTCATATAGACAATTGACCACCCAAGTTGACCGGCGATTCACGAACGTTAAAACTTGTAAAAACTATATGATGACATATATATGGATATATATATAGTTAACATGATATTATGATAAGTAAACATATCATTAAGTATATTAACAATGAACTACATATGTAAAAACAAGACTACTAACTTAATGATTTTGAAACGAGACATATATGTAACGATTATCGTTGTTACGACATTTAATGTATATATATCATATTAAGATATATTAATACATCATGATATCATGATAATATAGTAATTTAAAATCTCATTTGATATTATAAACATTGGGTTAACAACACTTAACAAGATCGTTAACCTAAAGGTTTCAAAACAACACTTACATGTAACGACTAACGATGACTTAACGACTCAGTTAAAATGTATATACATGTAGTGTTTTAATATGTATTCATACACTTTTGAAAGACTTCAAGACACTTATCAAAATACTTCTACTTAACAAAAATGCTTACAATTACATCCTCGTTCAGTTTCATCAACAATTCTACTCGTATGCACCCGTATTCGTACTCGTACAATACACAGCTTTTAGATGTATGTACTATTGGTATATACACTCCAATGATCAGCTCTTAGCAGCCCATGTGAGTCACCTAACACATGTGGGAACCATCATTTGGCAACTAGCATGAAATATCTCATAAAATTACAAAAATATGAGTAATCATTCATGACTTATTTACATGAAAACAAAATTACATATCCTTTATATCTAATCCATACACCAACGACCAAAAACACCTACAAACACTTTCATTCTTCAATTTTATTCATCTAATTGATCTCTCTCAAGTTCTATCTTCAAGTTCTAAGTGTTCTTCATAAATTCCAAAAGTTCTAGTTTCATAAAATCAAGAATACTTCCAAGATTGCAAGTTTACTTCCAAGTTTTCTAAATCCATTCCAAGTAATCATCCAAGATCAAGAAACCTTTGTTACTTACAGTAGGTTATCTTTCTAATACAAGGTAATAATTATATTCAAACTTTAATTCAATTTCTATAACTATAACAATCTTATTTCGAGTGAAAATCTTACTTGAAATTGTTTTGGTGTCATGATTCTGCTTCAAGAACTTTCAAGCCATCCAAGGATCCTTTGAAGCTAGATCCATTTTTCTCATTTACAGTAGGTTTATCTAAGGAACTTGAGGTAGTAATGATGTTCATAACATCATTCGATTCATACATAAAAAGCTGTCTTATTCAACGTTATAAACTTGTAATCACTAGAACATAGTTTAGTTAATTCTAAACTTGTTCGCAAATAAAGTTAATCCTTCTAACTAGACTTTTAAAATCAACTAGACACATGTTCTATATCTATATGATATGCTAACTTAATGATTTAAAACCCAGAAAAACGATAAACACCATAAAACTGGATATACGCCGTCGTAGTAAAACCGGGGGCTGTTTTGGTTGGGATAATTAAAAGCTAAGAAGAACTTTGATTTAAAAGTTATACTTCTGGAAAAATGATTTTTCTTATGAACATGAAACTATATCCAAAAATCATGGTTAAACTCAAAGTGAAAGTATGTTTTTCAAAATGGTCATCAAGATGTCGTTCTTTCGACGAAAATGACTACCTCTTTCAAAAACGACTTGTAACTTGTATTTTCGACTATAAACTTATACTTTTTCTGTTTATATTCATAAAGTTAAGTTCAATACAAAACCGTGGCCACTGGAATCACTCACAACGGATTAGAAACGAAGAAATGGCGAGTAAAACAAGATTGATAAAAACTACTCATTTTACCTACGTGAAAGTTAGTAATAAATCTATTCCAACCATAACCTAATCAACTTATATTGTATATTATGTAATCTTGAGATACCATAGACACGTATACAATGTTTCGACCTATCATGTCGACACATCTATATATATTTCGGAACAACCATAGACACTCTATATGTGAATGTTGGAGTTAGCTATACAGGGTTGAGGTTGATTCCAAAATATATATAGTTTGAGTTGTGATCAATACTGAGATACATATACACTGGGTCGTTGATTGATTCAAGATAATATTTATCGATTTATTTCTGTACATCTAACTGTGGACAACTAGTTGTAGGTTACTAACGAGGACAGCTGACTTAATAAACTTAAAACATCAAAATGTATTAAAAGTGTTGTAAATATATTTTGAACATAATTTGATATATATGTATATATTGTTATAGGTTCGTGAATCAACCAGTGGCCAAGTCTTACTTCCCGACGAAGTAAAAATCTGTGAAAGTGAGTTATAGTCCCACTTTTAAAATCTAATATTTTTGGGATGAGAATACATGCAGGTTTTATAAATGATTTACAAAATAGACACAAGTACATGAAACTACATTCTATGGTTGAATTATCGAAATCGAATATGCCCCTTTTTATTAAGTCTGGTAATCTAAGAATTAGGGAACAGACACCCTAATTGACGCGAATCCTAAAGATATTTCTATTGGGCCTAACAAACCCCATCCAAAGTACCGGATGCTTTAGTACTTCGAAATTTATATCATATCCGAAGGTTGTCCCGGGATGATGAGGATATTCTTATATATGCATCTTGTTAATGTCGGTTACCAGGTGTTGACCATATGAATGATTTTTATCTCTATGTATGGGATATCTATTGAAATATGAAATCTTGTGGTCTATTGTTACGATTTGATATATATAGGTTAAACCTATAACTCACCAACATTTTTGTTGACGTTTAAAGCATGTTTATTCTCAGGTGAATACTAAGAGCTTCCGCTGTTGCATACTAAAATAAGGACATGATTTGGAGTCCATGCTTGTTTGATATTGTATAAAAACTGCATTCAAGAAACGTATTTTGATGTAACATATTTGTATTGTAAACCATTATGTAATGGTCGTGTGTAAACAGGATATTTTAGATTATCATTATTTGATAATCTACGTAAAGCTTTTAAACCTTTATTGACGAAATAAAGGTTATGGTTTGTTTTAAAAATGAATGCAGTCTTTGGAAAAACGTCTCATATAGAGGTCAAAAACCTCGCAATGAAATCAATTAATATAGAACGTTTTTAATCAATAAGAACGGGACATTTCAGTTGGTATCCGAGCGTTGGTCTTAGAGAACCAGAATTTTGCATTAGTGTGTCTTATCGAGTTTGTTAGGATGCATTAGTGAGTCTGGACTTCGACCGTATTTACTTGAAAAATGATTGCTTAACAAATTTTGTTGGAAACTATATATTTTTAACATGTGAATATTATGTGATATATTAATCTCTTAACGTGTTTGATATTATGTGATAGATGTCTACCTCTAGAACAAGTCCCATTGACTCACCTAATAATAATGAAGAGTCAAATGTAAATTGGAATGATTCGTGGACTGATTCACAAGTTCTCGAAGAGGAACCGGAAGAAGAGTCGGAACCGGAAGAAGAATCGGAACCGGAAGAAGAATCGGAACCGGAAGAAGAAATAGAACCAGTGGGGGAAATAATAAAATGGTTAAGTAGAAGAAAATCCTTAACCAACCGACCAAAGTTAATTATGGTCAATGGTGTTTCCGCCAAGGAAGCAAAGTATTGGGAGGATTACCAATTCTCCAATGAATCGGATTCCGACGAGAATTCCGATGATGTTATAGAAATTACCCCAACTGAATTTAAAAAGGCAAAAGAAAATAATAAGGGAAAGGGCATAAAAATACAGAAATCTAATTCCAACCCCGATGAACTTTATATGTATCGTCAACCCCCGAAGTCCTTAAGTTGTAACAATGACCCGGGAACCTCTAAACCACCAGGTTTTTCTAAACCAATGTGGAAAATGACGGCTCGTATTAGGGGAACATCATATATCCCTAGAAACTTGGCAAAAAGAACCAAGTCCGAAGAAGAAAAAACAAGTGAGTCGGAATAAGATAATTGTATTCGTGCGGTGTAATATATGTAATATAGTCTGCTTATGCTTTATGATACATGTAAAAACTGCTTGTATTAATATGTATCTTTTATGAATCTAACTCTTGTCTATTTTACAGTATAAAAATACAAAATGGATAGACAACCCAATATTCTAGAAGACCTACCCGGAGACATGATTGATGAAATCTTGTCTAGAGTCGGTCAGAATTCTTCGGCACAACTATTTACGACGAAATCAGTTTGTAAGACATTCGAAGAACGTTCCAAGAATGCCTTGGTTTATAAGAGACTTTCATTTGAAAGATGGGGGATATCACATTAGGAAACCCATAAGTTACGATGTGTTTACTTTGACGCATATATTGCGGGGAACCCAAATGCTATTTTACGCAACGGGTTAAGAAATTATTTTGACTCAATGTATCCGAATATAGGACTTCATGATTTAGAAAAAGCGACTAACATGCAACATAAAGAAGCATGCTATGCTTACGGGTTAGTAATGTTCACTTCTCACTAAAGTGAGAAAAAGAACATCGGGCTACAGCTATTAAACAAAACGTTCCCACAAGTGACGGAGTCGGTAATTGGGGTCAGAAATGAGGTTTTTAGGTTATTACGAGACTGTTGGTCATTACGTAACCCTCGTCCCTTTGATGACGTTACAACACGCTGTCTTATCAATGGCCATAACGGTTATGTTCCACAAGACCAAGGATGGGAAGTAGTCCTAGTAAAACCAGAATGCATGACTTGTTTCTGGACGTATGAATTACGTGTCTTTATTGCCTTTGCTGAACGACTTGCGTACTAGCTAGAATTATCTTCACAACAATCTTGTATCAAAGTTATTGTGTGCTATATTTTATGCTATATGTAAAATAAGCGGTATTGTAAGTTTGTAAAATATTGTGTAAAAGTTTGAACGCGAAATATTATTATAATCAGTTTTTCATATAGGATTGTAGTAGTTGAATTGTATAATAGCTACTAAGTATGAACTTAATGGGTAGGTACTACCCGAATGAAAACTATAAAACGCTAATATGAAGAAAAAGCTTTTATAAATGAGTTCATATTATGCTACGAAATACTATTAACTACTCTTAATATTCTGTATGATTAACTTGTTCCATATGACTATTTTGAAGGAAATGGCACCGACTACTCGACACACCGTGAATATGAATGAGGAGGAATTCCGTACTTTTCTAGCTTCGAACATAGCCGCAGTACAGGCTGCTCTACATACCAACAATAACCTTGGATCTAGCAGTACAGGAAATCGTGTAGGATGCACCTACAAAGAATTCACTGCCTACAAACCTTTGGAATTTGATGGAACAGAAGGACCGATCGGATTGAAACGGTGGACCGAGAAGGTCGAATCGGTATTTGCCATAAGTAAGTGTACTAAAGAGGACAAAGTAAAGTACGCTACGCATACCTTCATAGGTTCTGCGTTAACATGGTGGAATACCTATTTAGAGCAAGTGGGATAAGATGATGCTTACGCACTACCGTGGTCAGCATTCAAGCACTTGTTGAAAGAGAAGTACCGTCCCAGAACCGAGATCAATAAGCTCAAGACAGAACTTAGAGGGTTACGATCCCAAGGATTTGATATTACCACGTATGAAAGACGATTCACAGAATTATGCCTATTGTGTCCGCGAGCGTTCGAAGATGAGGAAGAGAAGATCGACGCGTTTGTGAAAGGATTACCGGAAAGAATCCAAGAAGATATAAGTTCACACGAGCCCGCCTCCATACAACAGGCATGTAGAATGGCTCACAAACTAGTGAACCAGATTGAAGAAAGAATTAAAGAACAGACTGCTGAAGAGGCCAATGTGAAGCAAGTCAAAAGAAAGTGGGAGGAAAACGGTGATAAGAATCACCAATACAACAACAACAGTAATTACAACAATAATCGCAACAATTATCCCAACAATCGCAACATCAATCGCAACTACAACAAACGGCCCAACAACAACAACAACAACAACAACAACAGCTACAACAATCATCCCAACAACAATAATAACCGCAACAACAACAACAATCAGAAGCAGCTATGCCAAAGGTGTGTATCGACTACCGAGAGTTGAACAAACTTACCATTAAGAACCGCTACCCACTATCGAGAATCGACGACTTATTTGATCAACTACAAGGCTCGTCTGTTTATTCAAAGATTGACTTACGTTCCGGGTATCATCAAATGCGGGTGAAAGAAGGCAATATTCTAAAGACTGCTTTCAGAACACGTTACGATCATTACGAGTTTATGGTCATGCCGTTTGGTTTAACTAATGCACCAGCTGTGTTTATGGGCCTTATGAACCGAGTGTGTGGACCATACCTTGACAAGTTTGTTATTGTTTTCATTGATGACATACTTATTTACTCAAAGAATGACCAAGAACACGGTGAACATTTGAGAAAGGTGTTAGAAGTATTGAGGAAGGAAGAATTGTACGCTAAGTTTTCACAGTGTGCATTTTGGTTGGAAGAAGTTCAATTCCTCGATCACATAGTGAACAAAGAAGGTATTAAGGTGGATCTGGCAAAGATAGAAACTGTTGAAAAGTGGGAAACCTCGAAAACTCCGAAACACATACGCCAGTTTTTAGGACTAGCTGGTTACTACAGAAGGTTCATCCAAGACTTTTCCAGAATAGCAAAACCCTTGACTGTATTAACGCATAAAGGGAAGAAATTTGAATGCAACGAACGAAGGTGATTGCTTATGCGTCTAGACAATTGAAGATTCACGAACAAAATTATACGACGCATGATTTGGAATTAGGCGCGGTTGTTTTTGCATTAAAGACTTGGAGGCACTACTTATATGGGGTCAAAAGTATTATATATACCGACCACAAAAGTCTTCAACGCATATTTAATAAAAAACAACTGAATATGAGGCAGCGTAGGTGGATTGAATTGTTGAATGATTACGACTTTGAGATTCGTTACCACCCGGGGAAGGCAAATGTGGTAGCCGATGCCTTGAGCAGGAAGGACATAGAACCCATTCGAGTAAAATCTATGAATATAATGATTCACAATAACCTTACTACTCAAATAAAGGAGGCGCAACAAGGAGTTTTAAAAGAGAGAAATTTAAAGGATGAAATACCCAAAGGATCGGAGAAACATCTTAATATTCGGGAAGACGGAACCCGGTATAGGGCTGAAAGGATTTAGGTACCAAAATTTGGAGATATGAGAGAAATGGTACTTAAAGAAGCTCATAAAACCAGATACTCAATACATCCTGGAACGGGGAAGATGTACAAGGATCTCAAGAAACATTTTTGGTGGCCGGGTATGAAAGCCGATGTTGCTAAATACGTAGGAGAATGTTTGACGTGTTCTAAGGTCAAAGCTGAGCATCAGAAACCATCTGGTCTACTTCAACAACCCAAAATCCCGGAATGGAAATGGGAAAACATTACCATGGATTTCATCACTAAATTGCCAAGGACTGCAAGTGGTTTTGATACTATTTGGGTAATAGTTGATCGTCTCACCAAATCAGCACACTTCCTGCCAATAAGAGAAGATGACAAGATGGAGAAGTTAGCATGACTGTATTTGAAGGAAGTCGTCTCCAGACATGGAATACCAATCTCTATTATCTCTGATAGGGATGGCAGATTTATTTCAAGATTCTTGCAGACATTACAGCAAGCATTAGGAACTCGTCTAGACATGAGTACTGCCTATCATCCACAAACTGATGGGCAGAGCGAAAGGACGATACAAACGCTTGAAGACATACTACGAGCATTTGTTATTGATTTCGGAAACAGTTGGGATCGACATCTACCGTTAGCAGAATTTTTCTACAACAACAGCTACCATTCAAGCATTGAGATGGCGCCGTTTGAAGCACTTTATGGTAGAAAGTGCAGGTCTCCGATTTGTTAGAGTGAAGTGGGGGATAGACATATTACGGGTCCGGAGATAATACAAGAAACTACCGAGAAGATCATCCAAATTCAACAACGGTTGAAAACCGCCCAAAGTCGACAAAAGAGCTATGCTGACATTAAAAGAAAAGATATAGAATTTGAAATTGGAGAGATGGTCATGCTTAAAGTTGCACCTTGGAAAGGCGTTGTTCGATTTGGTAAATGAGGGAAATTAAATCCAAGGTATATTGGACCATTCAAGATTATTGATCGTGTCGGACCAGTAGCTTACCGACTTGAGTTACCTCAACAACTCACGGCTGTACATAACACTTTCCACGTCTCGAATTTGAAGAAATGTTTTGCTAAAGAAGATCTCACTATTCCATTAGATGAAATCTAAATCAACGAAAAACTTCAATTTATCGAAGAACCCGTCGAAATAATGGATCGTGAGGTTAAAAGACTTAAGCCAAACAAGATACCAATTGTTAAGGTTCGATGGAATGCTCGTAGAGGACCCGAGTTCACCTGGGAACTAGAAGATCAGATGAAGAAGAAATACCCGCATTTATTTCCAGAAGATACGTCAACACCTCTAACTGCTTAAAATTTCGGGACGAAATTTATTTAACGGGTAGGTACTGTAGTGACCCGAACTTTTCCATGTTTATATATATTAATTGAGATTGATATTTACATGATTAAATGTTTCCAACATGTTAAGTAATCAAACTTGTTAAGCCTTGATTAATTGAAATAGGTTTCATATAGACAATTGACCACCCAAGTTGACCGGCGATTCACGAACGTTAAAACTTGTAAAAACTATATGATGACATATATATGGATATATATATAGTTAACATGATATTATGATAAGTAAACATATCATTAAGTATATTAACAATGAACTACATATGTAAAAACAAGACTACTAACTTAATGATTTTGAAACGAGACATATATGTAACGATTATCGTTGTAACGACATTTAATGTATATATATCATATTAAGATATATTAATACATCATGATATCATGATAATATAATAATTTAAAATCTCATTTGATATTATAAACATTGGGTTAACAATACTTAACAAGATCGTTAACCTAAAGGTTTCAAAACAACACTTACATGTAACGACTAACGATGACTTAACGACTCAGTTAAAATGTATATACATGTAGTGTTTTAATATGTATTCATACACTTTTGAAAGACTTCAAGACACTTATCAAAATACTTCTACTTAACAAAAATGCTTACAATTACATCCTCATTCAGTTTCATCAACAATTCTACTCGTATGCACCCGTATTCGTACTCGTACAATACATAGCTTTTAGATGTATGTACTATTGGTATATACACTCCAATGATCAGCTCTTAGCAGCCCATGTGAGTCACCTAACACATGTGGGAACCATCATTTGGCAACTAGCATGAAATATCTCATAAAATTACAAAAATATGAGTAATCATTCATGACATATTTACATGAAAACAAAATTACATATCCTTTATATCTAATCCATACACCAACGACCAAAAATACCTATAATGGTGTATCCTATCGTATACACACATAAAAGGCATAATAGTTGCATAAAAATAGCATTAGGAAGGCTGAAAACAACAGTTTTATGGAGATTGTCCGTCCAGCGTTCTCCGCTGTACAGGCTGCTCCGTCATGCGTAAGCCCTGAAGGCCGCCTAGCGCATAAGCCCTGGCCGGAGAGCGCCGCATTTAGCATAAATTTCGGAGCACATGTAACAGAACGTATCATCATTTAACACGTGTCCCCAAACAAATATGGTAGATCTGACACTATAAATAGACCCCTTGGGTCGTCATTTTACACAAGTTCAGATATTCTAACAACTTAGAGAGCTGAGACTTCACTTCTCTTTCTCTCTCTACTTTCTCTCACTAGAAGTCATCCGGCTAGCACTCTTACGCTCTACGGATGACAGATTGATTAAGCCATCCCACAAGTTTCTACACTTGTGAACCGGGTCTGCAGGGATTATTTCCCGAGGGTAAAAATCAATCGGCAACACTCCGCCCTCCTAAAGCTAGATAACTTCTAGTCTCTTGTTGACATACTAAGCCTTACCTCATAAGGAAATAGGTGTTAACAATGGCGCCATCTACTAATGCAAAGAACACACGAAACGAAAAAGGAACGAAAGCAGCTGAAGCTCCATTTGTACTTGAAGCAGTCAACAATCCATCAACTGACGACATGGTCACTGTTGAAGATGTACCTATTTCACCACTAGATGGTACGATTGAAGATACAATTGCTGAAACTACAGAAAGGCTTAAACATTTGGCAACTAATTCGGAGAAAAGGCCAGTAATCGAAGAAGCGACAGCTAAAAGTGCAGAAAGACTTCCAAATTTTGTTACTAATCCAGAGCGACGACCATTGATGCAACCACGGCGATGTCCGTCATTTATACCTTTTCGGAGGATGGCGGATGGCAAAGACAAGCAGATAATGAAAAGGCAATCTATATCAAAGTACAAGTTATCCAGGCTACTTGACAAGCTGGGCAGTCTTATTGATGATTCTGGGGATGATAATGACCTGAGTTGTGATAATAATGACTCTGATGATGAAATTGACAAAGATGAGTTCATGTCAGAAAAGCAGGCATTGTTGCTTTTAAATGACATTCTTAAGTAGACAGCTCCAGCAAATTACAAGCAACGCTTAGCGCAGCCCGCCGTCCGTGCTGTGGCTGTGGACAACTTTTTTGCCCTCGTTACTAGAGAACAAGCCACCAAGCCACCAGCGATGGCAGAATCAACGCAGTGTTTCATTGATCGAATTGCTAATTATCCATTTCCAAGAAATCTTTCTATACCAATAATTGGAGTTTATGATGGCACAACGGATCCGGAAGACTTTTTGACAATGTTTGAAGGCGTTATGAGGTTGCAGCATTGGGAGGATGAAACTGCGTCTCATATGTTTCCTATGGTACTGCAGAAAATGGCACGTGAATGGTTTGCTAGTTTGCCGCCAAAGAGTATTACCAGTTTTCTCGATTTGAGAGCAAAATTTGTGATGCAATACCAAAATCTTCGGAGCTGTACTCTGACTCATCTTGATGCACACGAGATCACAATGCATCATAATGAATCTTTGAGCAATTTTATGAAACGTTATACACTTGAAGCACAGAAGATCCCTGATTGTCCAGAATCACAGCTTGTATCTGGCTTCATTTTTTGTCTGGACCAGCGACGGTTTAGTGCACTTGTTCATGCGTTATGGTATGACTTGCCAAAAACATTGCATCAGGCGTTGGAGGTAGCATAGAGGCAAGTTCGAGCTGGTGAGCGTGGGTTAAACAAGTTTGAAACTAGTGGCAGTAGCAAGCCGCACAACGGAGGACGGTATTTTGACAAAAATCAGAGAAGGAATGATAATTCAAATGGAGGATGGAGAGGAAACAATCACCCTAATGATTTCCACCACAACAGAAGGCCAATCGAAAGGCACCCGTTGATAATGGCGCGTACTAAAACGCCGAAAGAGATCCTTTTCACTGAACCAATTCGGACCACTTTCAATGCTCCAGCACCTATGGAAGAGAGGGAGGGTCCAAAGAGTGAGTTGTGGTGTGATTTCCATGAGGCTTGGGGCCATGATACGGACAATTGCAAATCTTTGATGAGAGAAATTATAGCAAAAATCAACGCAGGAGAATTGAATCATTTGTTGCCTGGAAAACAGTACAGGAGGAATGATTCTCGCAGGAAATTTGCGTGGCAAAGGAATGATGGTAGCAGAGGACGCCGTGGAGAGAACAGAAGAGAGCAGCATGGCGGAAGAGATAATCGGAACCAACCGCAGTACGAAGAACGGATCACAGAGCGTGAGACAACTCCAGAAGTTGTAATCAGGATGGTTTGGATTAACGATGGTCATTATGAAGAAGGTGAATCATCAAACAGCAATTTGGACAGCTGGAGATATGCCCCAATTATCTTTTAGCCAATTCAGAATTGGGCGTTGTCCGTCCAACAAGTGATCATTTCAGCAGAGATAGCAAATAAGTTTGTCAATTGTATCTACATAGATACAGGAAGTGAAGCTGACATCATCTACTGGTATTGTTTGAGAACTTTTCCAAGGCATGTGCAGAGCAGAGCTAGGCAAACGTGGTTGAAAGTTTCTGGACTAACAGGAGCACCGATAAATGCCATGGGGCAGATTCGTTTGGAAGTTGTTATGAGCACATTTCCACTATTGAGAGCAGAAAAGATTGACTTTACTATTCTAGATGAAAATTCTCGATTCAATGTCCTTTTTGGGCGGACAGCGATAGCAAAATTTGGCGCCATAACATCAACAGCCCATGCAGAGGTCAGATTCCCCACTCCAAATGGAGTCGCAGCCATACATTCACAGTATGTGCAGCCAACAAGGGAAAGATCAACGTTTGCAAATGGGCCAGAAGGCAGAATGAATCAGAGAAGGCGTGATAGGTTATTCAGCGAGGAAGAAGTTCAGGAGTTTTTCATTCCGTAAGCAAGTGTGAAGGTCAGACAGCGCTGGGTGAAATGTCCCGTTCTTATTGATTAAAAACGTTCCATATTAATTGATATCGTTGCGAGGTTTTGACCTCTATATGAGACGTTTTTCAAAGACTGCATTCATTTTTAAAACAAACCATAACCTTTATTTCATAGATAAAGGTTTTAAAAAGCTTTACGTAGATTATCAAATAATGATAATCTAAAATATCCTGTTTACACACGACCATTACATAATGGTTTACAATACAAATATGTTACAACAAAATAAGTTTCTTGAATGCAGTTTTTACACAATATCATACAAGCATGGACTCCAAATCTCGTCCGTATTTAAGTATGCGATAGCGGAAGCTCTTAATAATCACCTGAGAATAAACATGCTTAAAATGTCAACAAAAATGTTGGTGAGTTATAGGTTTAACCTATATATATCAAATCATAATAATAGACCACAAGATTTCATATTTCAATACACATCCCATACATAGAGATAAAAATCATTCATATGGTGAACACCTGGTAACCGACATTAACAAGATGCATATATAAGAATATCCCCATCATTCCGGGACACCCTTCGGATATGATATAAATTTCGAAGTACTAAAGCATCCGGTACTTTGGATGGGGTTTGTTAGGCCCAATAGATCTATCTTTAGGATTCGCGTCAATTAGGGTGTCTGTTCCCTAATTCTTAGATTACCAGACTTAATAAAAAGGGGCATATTCGATTTCGATAATTCAACCATAGAATGTAGTTTCACGTACTTGTGTCTATTTTGTAAATCATTTATAAAACCTGCATGTATTCTCATCCCAAAAATATTAGATTTTAAAAGTGGGACTATAACTCACTTTCACAGATTTTTACTTCGTCGGGAAGTAAGATTTGGCCACTGGTTGATTCACGAACCTATAACAATATATACATATATATCAAAGTATGTTCAAAATATATTTACAACACTTTTAATATATTTTGATGTTTTAAGTTTATTAAGTCAGCTGTCCTCGTTAGTAACCTACAACTAGTTGTCCACAGTTAGATGTACAGAAATAAATCGATAAATATTATCTTGAATCAATCCACGATCCATTGTATACGTATCTCAGTATTGATCACAACTTAAACTATATATATTTTAGAATCAACCTCAACCCTGTATAGCTAACTCCAACATTTACATATAGAGTGTCTATGGTTGTTCCGAAATATATATAGATGTGTCGACATGATAGGTCGAAACATTGTATATGTGTCTATGGTATCTCAAGATTACATAATATACAATACAAGTTGATTAAGTTATGGTTGGAATAGATTTGTTACCAATTTTCACGTAGCTAAAATGAGAAAAATTATCCAATCTTGTTTTACCCATAACTTCTTCATTTTAAATCCGTTTTGAGTGAATCAAATTGCTATGGTTTCATATTGAACTCTATTTTATGAATCTAAACATAAAAAGTATAGGTTTATAGTAGAAAAAATAAGTTACAAGTCGTTTTTGTAAAGGTAGTCATTTTAGTCGAAAGAACGACGTCTAGATGACCATTTTAGAAAACATACTTCCACTTTGAGTTTAACCATAATTTTTGGATATAGTTTCATGTTCATAATAAAAATTATTTTCTCAGAATAACAACTTTTAAATCAAAGTTTATCATAGTTTTTAATTAACTAACCTAAAACAGCCCGCGGTGTTACTACGACGGCGTAAATCCGATTTTACGGTGTTTTTCGTGTTTCCAGGTTTTAAATCATTAAGTTAACATATCATATAGATATATAACATGTGTTTATTTGATTTTAAAAGTCAAGTTAGAAGGATTAACTTTTGTTTGCGAACAAGTTTAGAATTAACTAAACTATGTTCTAGTGATTACAAGTTTAAACCTTCGAATAAGATAGCTTTATATGTATGAATCGAATGATGTTATGAACATCATTACTACCTTAAGTTGCTTGGATAAACCTACTGGAAAAGAAAAAAATGGATCTAGCTTCAACGGATCCTTGGATGGCTCGAAGTTCTTGAAGCAGAATCATGACACGAAAACAAGTTCAAGTAAGATCATCACTTGAAATAAGATTGTTATAGTTATAGAAATTGAAGTAAAGTTTGAATATGATTATTACTTTGTATTAGAATGATAACCTACTGTAAGAAACAAAGATTTCTTGAGGTTGGATGATCACCTTACAAGATTGGAAGTGAGCTAGCAAACTTGAAAGTATTCTTGATTTTATGTAACTAGAACTTGTAGAATATATGAAGAACACTTAGAACTTGAAGATAGAACTTGAGAGAGATCAATTAGATGAAGAAAATTGAAGAATGAAAGTGTTTGTAGGTGTTTTTGGTCGTTGGTGTATGGATTAGATATAAAGGATATGTAATTTTGTTTTCATGTAAATAAGTCATGAATGATTACTCATATTTTTGTAATTTTATGAGATATTTCATGCTAGTTGCCAAATGATGGTTCCCACATGTGTTAGGTGACTCACATGGGCTGCTAAGAGCTGATCATTGGAGTGTATATGCCAATAGTACATACATCTAAAATCTGTGTATTGTAAGAGTACGAATACGGGTGCATACGAGTAGAATTGTTGATGAAGCTGAACGAGGATGTAATTGTAAGCATTTTTGTTAAGTATAAGTATTTTGATAAGTGTATTGAAGTCTTTCAAAAGTGTATAAATACATATTAACACACTACATGTATATACATTTTAACTGAGTCGTTAAGTCATCGTTAGTCGTTACATGTAAGTGTTGTTTTGAAACCTTTAGGTTAACGATCTTGTTAAATGTTGTTAACCCAATGTTTATAATACCAAATGAGATTTTAAATTATTATATTATCATGATATTATCATGTATGAATATCTCTTAATATGATATATATATACATTAAATATCTTTACAACGATATGTAGTTCATTGTTAATATACTTAATGATATGTTTAATTATCATAGTATCATGTTAACTATATATATATATCCATATATATATCATCATATAGTTTTTACAAGTTTTAACGTTCGTGAATCACCGGTCAACTTGGGTGGTCAATCGTCTATATGAAACATATTTCAATTAATCAAGTCTTAACAAGTTTGATTGCTTAACATGTTGGAAACATTTAATCATGTAAATATCAATCTCAATTAATATATATAAACATGGAAAAGTTCGGGTCACTACAGTACCTACCCGTTAAATAAATTTCGTCCCGAAATTTTAAGCTGTTGAAGGTGTTGACGAATCTTCTGGAAATATATGCGGGTATTTCTTCTTCATCTGATCTTCACGCTCCCAGGTGAACTCGGGTCCTCTACGAGCATTCCATCAAACCTTAACAATTGGTATCTTGTTTTGCTTAAGTCTTTTAACCTCACGATCCATTATTTCGACGGGTTCTTCGATGAATTGAAGTTTTTCGTTGATTTGGATTTCATCTAACGGAATAGTGAGATCTTCTTTAGCAAAACATTTCTTCAAATTCGAGACGTGGAAAGTGTTATGTACAGTCGCGAGTTGTTGAGGTAACTCAAGTCAGTAAGCTACTGGTCCGACACAATCAATAATCTTGAATGGTCCAATATACCTTGGATTTAATTTCCCTCGTTTACCAAATCGAAAAACGCCTTTCCAAGGTGCAACTTTAAGCATGACCATCTCTCCAATTTCAAATTCTATATCTTTTCTTTTAATGTCAGCGTAGCTCTTTTGTCGACTTTGGGCGGTTTTCAACCGTTGTTGAATTTGGATGATCTTCTCGGTAGTTTCTTGTATAATCTCCGGACCCGTAATCTGTCTCTCCCCCACTTCACTCCAACAAATCGGAGACCTGCACTTTCTACCATAAAGTGCTTCAAACGGCGCCATCTCAATGCTTGAATGGAAGCTGTTGTTGTAGGAAAATTCTGCTAACGGTAGATGTCGATCCCAACTGTTTCCGAAATCAATAACACATGCTCGTAGCATGTCTTCAAGTTTTTGTATCATCCTTTCGCTCTGCCCATCAGTTTGTGGATGATAGGCAGTACTCATGTCCAGACGAGTTCCTAATGCTTGCTGTAATGTCTGCCAGAATCTTGAAATAAATCTGCCATCCCTATCAGAGATAATAGAGATTGGTATTCCATGTCTGGAGACGACTTCCTTCAAATACAGTCGTGCTAACTTCTCCATCTTATCATCTTCTCTTATTGGCATGAAGTGTGCTGATTTGGTGAGACGATCAACTATTACCCAAGTAGTATCAAAACCACTTGCAGTCCTTGGCAATTTAGTGATGAAATCCATGGTAATGTTTTCCCATTTCCATTCCGGGATTTCGGGTTGTTGAAGTAGACCTGATGGTTTCTGATGCTCAGCTTTGACCTAAGAACACGTCAAACATTCTCCTACGTATTTAGCAACATCGGCTTTCATACCCGGCCACCAAAAATGTTTCTTGAGATCCTTGTACATCTTCCCCGTTCCAGGATGTATTGAGTATCTGGTTTTATGAGCTTCTCTAAGTACCATTTCTCTCATATCTCCAAATTTTGGTACCCAAATTCTTTCAGCCCTATACCGGGTTCCGTCTTCCCGAATATTAAGATGCTTCTCCGATCCTTTGGGTATTTCATCCTTTAAATTTCCCTCTTTTAAAACTCCTTGTTGCGCCTCCTTTATTTGAGTAGTAAGGTTAGTGTGAATCATTATATTCATAGATTTTACTCGAATGGGTTCTCTGTCCTTTCTGCTTAAGGCATCGGCTACCACATTTGCCTTCCCCGGGTGGTAACGAATCTCAAAGTCGTAATCATTCAACAATTCAATCCACCTACGTTGCCTCATATTCAGTTGTTTCTGATTAAATATGTGTTGAAGACTTTTGTGGTCGGTATATATAATACTTTTGTCCCCATATAAGTAGTGCCTCCAAGTCTTTAATGCAAAAACAACCGCGCCTAATTCCAAATCATGCGTCATATAATTTTGCTCGTGAATCTTCAATTGTCTAGACGCATAAGCAATCACCTTCGTTCGTTGCATTAATACACAACCGAGACCTTGCTATGATGCGTCACAATAAATCACAAAATCATCATTCCCTTCAGGCAATGACAATATAGGTGCCGTAGTTAGCTTTTTCTTCAATAACTGAAACGCTTTCTCTTGTTCATCATTCCATTCAAATTTCTTCCCTTTATGCGTTAATGCAGTCAAGGGTTTTGCTATTCTGGAAAAGTCTTGGATGAACCTTCTGTAGTAACCAGCTAGTCCTAAAAACTGACGTATGTGTTTCGGAGTTTTCGGGGTTTCCCACTTTTCAACAGTTTCTATCTTTGCCGGATCCACCTTAATACCATCTTTGTTCACTATGTGACCGAGGAATTGAACTTCTTCCAACCAAAATGCACACTTTGAAAACTTAGCGTACAATTCTTCCTTCCTCAATACTTCTAACACCTTTCTGAAATGTTCACTGTGTTCTTGGTCATTCTTTGAGTAAATAAGTATGTCATCAATGAAAACAATGACAAACTTGTCAAGGTATGGTCCACACATTCGGTTCATAAGGTCCATGAACACAGCTGGTGCATTAGTTAAACCAAACGGCATGACCATAAACTCGTAATGACCGTAACGTGTTCTGAAAGCAGTCTTTGGAATATCATCTTCTTTCACCCGCATTTGATGATACCCGGAATGTAAGTCAATCTTTGAATAAACAGACGAGCCTTGTAGTTGATCAAATAAGTTGTCGATTCTCGGTAGTGGGTAGCGGTTCTTGATGGTAAGTTTGTTCAACTCTCGGTAGTTGATACACAACCTGAATGTACCATCTTTCTTCTTGATAAACAAAACAGGAGCTCCCCACGGTGATGTGCTTGGTCGAATGAAACCACGCTCTAAAAGTTCTTCTAATTGGCTTTGCAGTTCTTTCATCTCGTTGGGTGCGAGTCTGTAAGGAGCACGAGCTATTGGTGCAGCTCCTGGTACAAGATCTATTTGAAATTCAACGGATCGATGTGGGGGTAATCCCGGTAATTCTTTCGGAAATACATCGGGAAATTCTTTTGCAATGGGAACATCATTGATGCTATTTTCTTCAGTTTGTACTTTCTCGACTTGTGCTAGAACAGCATAGCAACCTTTTCTTATTAGTTTTTGTGCCTTCAAGTTACTAATAAGATGTAGCTTCGTGTTGCCCTTTTCTCCGTACACCATTAAGGGTTTTCCTTTTTCTCGTATAATGCGAATTGCATTTTTAAAACAAACGATCTCTGCTTTCACTTCTTTCAACCAGTCCATACCGATTATCACATCAAAACTCCCTAACTCTACTGGTATCAAATCAATCTTAAATGTTCCGCTAACCAATTTAATTTCTCGATTCCGAGATATATTATCTGCTGAAATTAATTTACCATTTGCTAATTCGAGTAAAAATTTACTATCCAAAGGCGTCAATGGACAACTTAATTTAGCACAAAAATCTCTACTCATATAGCTTCTATCCGCACCCGAATCAAATAAAACGTAAGCAGATTTATTGTCAATAAGAAACGTACCCGTAACAAGCTCCGGGTCTTCCTGTGCCTCTGCCGCATTAATATTGAAAACTCTTCCTCGGCCTTGTCCATTCGTGTTCTCCTGGTTCGGGAAATTTCTAATAATGTGGCCCGGTTTTCCACATTTCTAACAAACTACATTGGCATAACTTTCTCCGACACAACTTGCTCCGCCATTACTCGTTCCGACACCATTTGTTCCTTTCGTTCTATTAACCCCAGGTCCGTAGACCTCACACTTCGCCGCGCTATGACCATTTCTTTTACACTTGTTGCAAAATTTGGTGCAGAACCCCGAGTGATACTTTTCACACCTTTGGCATAGCTGCTTCTGATTGTTGTTGTTGTTGTAGTTATTATTGTTGTTGGGATGATTGTTGTAGTTGCTGTTGTTGTTGTTGTTGTTGTTGGGCCATTTGTTGTAGTTGCGATTGTTGGGATAATTGTTGCGATTATTGTTGTAATTGCTGTTGTTGTTGTATTGGTGATTCTTATCACCGTTTTCCTCCCACTTTCTTTTGACTTGCTTCACATTGGCCTCTTCAGCAGTCTGTTCTTTAATTCTTTCTTCAATCTGGTTCACTAGTTTGTGAGCCATTCTACATGCCTGTTGTATGGAGGCGGGCTCGTGTGAACTTATATCTTCTTGGATTCTTTCCGGTAATCCTTTCACAAACGCGTCGATCTTCTCTTCCTCATCTTCGAATGCTCCCGGACACAATAGGCACAATTCTGTGAATCGTCTTTCGTACGTGGTAATATCAAATCCTTGGGTTCGTAACCCTCTAAGTTCTGTCTTGAGCTTATTGACCTCGGTTCTGGGACGATACTTCTCGTTCATCAAGTGCTTGAATGCTGACCACGGTAGTGCGTACGCATCGTCTTGTCCCACTTGCTCTAGATAGGTATTCCACCATGTTAACGCAGAACCTGTGAAGGTATGCGTAGCGTACTTCACTTTGTCCTATTCAGTACACTTACTTATGGCAAACACCGATTCGACCTTCTCGGTCCACCGTTTCAATCCGATCGGTCCTTCGGTTCCATCAAATTCCAAAGGTTTGCAGGCAGTGAATTCTTTATAGGTGCATCCTACACGATTTCCTGTACTGCTAGATCCAAGGTTATTGTTGGTATGTAGCGCAGCCTGTACTGCGGCTATGTTTGAAGCTAGAAAAGTACGGAATTCCTCTTCATTCATATTCACGGTGTGTCGAGTAGTCGGTGTCATTTCCTTCAAAATAGTCAAATGGAACAAGTTAATCATACAGAATATTAAGAGTAGTTAATAGTATTTCGTAGCATAATATGAACTCATTTATAAAAGCTTTTTCTTCATATTAGCATTTTATAAGTTTAAATTCGGGTAGTACCTACCCGTTAAGTTCATACTTAGTAGCTAATATACAATTCAACTACTACAATTCTATATGAAAAACTGATTATAATAATATTTCGCGTTCAAACTTTTACACAATATTTTACAAACTTACAATACCGCTTATTTTACATATAGCATGAAATATAGCACACAATAAATTTGATACAAGATGGTTGTGAAGATAATTCTAGCTAGTACACAAGTCGTTCAGCAAAGGCAATAAAGACACGTAATTCATACGTCCAGAAACAAGTCATGCATTCTGGTTTTACTAGGATTACTTCCCATCCTTGGTCTTGTGGAACATAACCGTTATGGCCGTTGATAAGACAGTGTGTTGTAACGTCGTCAAAGGGACGAGGGTTACGTAATGTCCAACAGTCCCGTAACAATCTAAAAACCTCATTTCTTACCCCAATTACCGACTCCGTCACTTGTGGAAACGTTTTGTTTAATAGTTGTAGCCCGATGTTCTTGTTCTCACTTTGGTGAGAAGCGAACATTACTAATCCGTAAGCATAACATGCTTCTTTATGTTGCATGTTAGCCGCTTTCTCTAAATCACGAAGTCCAATATTCGGATATATTGAGTCAAAATAATTTCTTAACCCATTACGTAAAATATCATTTGGGTTCCCCGCAATATATGCGTCAAAGTAAACACATCGTAACTTATGGATTTCCCAATGTGATATCCCCCTTCTTTCGAACGAAAGCCTTTTATAAACCAAGGCATTCTTGGAACGTTCTTCGAATGTCTTACAAACTGATCTCGCCTTAAATAGTTGTGCCGAAGAATTCTGACCGACTCTAGACAAGATTTCATCAATCATGTCTCCGGGTAGGTCTCTTAAAATATTGGGTTGTCTATCCATTTTGTGTTTTTATACTGTAAAATAGACAAGAGTTAGATTCATAAAAAAAAATACTTATTAATACAAGCAATTTTTACATATATCATAAAGCATAAGCACACTATATTACATATATTACACCACACGAATACAACTATCTTATTCCGACTCGCTCGTTTCTTCTTCTTCGGTTTTGGTTCGTTTTGCCAAGTTTCTAGGGATATATGATGTTCCCCTAATACTAGCTGTCTTTTTCCACAACGGTTTAGAAAAACCTGGTGGTTTAGAGGTTCCCGGGTCATTGTTACAACTTAAGGGCTTCGGGGGTTGACGATACATATAAAGTTCATCGGGGTTGGAATTAGATTTCTCTATTTTTATGCCCTTTCCCTTATTATTTTCTTTTGCCTTTTTAAATTCAGTTAGGGTAATTTCTATAACATCATCGGAATTCTCGTCGGAATCCGATTCATCGGAGAATTGGTAATCCTCCCTGTATTTTGCTTCCTTGGCGAAAACACCATTGACCATAATTAACCTTGGTCGGTTGGTTGAGGATTTTCTTTTACTTAACCATTTTATTATTTCTCCCACCGGTTCTATTTCTTCATCCGGTTCTGATTCTTCTTCCGGTTCTGATTCTTCTTCCGGTTCCGACTCTTCTTCCGGTTCCTCTTCGGGAACTTGTGAATCAGTCCACGAATCATTCCAATTTACATTTGACTCTTCATTATTATTAGGTGAGTCAATGGGACTTGTTCTAGAGGTAGACATCTATCACATAATATCAAACGCGTTAAGATATTAATATATAATATTCACATGTTAAAAATATATAGTTTCCAACAAAATTTGTTAAGCAATCATTTTTCAAGTAAACACGGTCGAAGTCCAGACTCACTAATGCATCCTAACAAACTCGATAAGACACACTAATGTAAAATTCTGGTTCTCTAAGACCAACGCTCGGATACCAACTGAAATGTCCCGTTCTTATTGATTAAAAACGTTCCATATTAATTGATTTCGTTGCGAGGTTTTGACCTCTATATGAGATGTTTTTCAAAGACTGCATTCATTTTTAAAACAAACCATAACCTTTATTTCATAGATAAAGGTTTTAAAAAGCTTTACGTAGATTATCAAGTAATGATAATCTAAAATATCCTGTTTACACACGACCATTACATAATGGTTTACAATACAAATATGTTACAACAAAATAAGTTTCTTGAATGCAGTTTTTACACAATATCATACAAGCATGGACTCCAAATCTCGTCCTTATTTAAGTATGCGACAGCGGAAGCTCTTAATAATCACCTGAGAATAAACATGCTTAAAACGTCAACAAAAATGTTGGTGAGTTATAGGTTTAACCTATATATATCAAATCATAATAATAGACCACAAGATTTCATATTTCAATACACATCCCATACATAGAGATAAAAATCATTCATATGGTGAACACCTGGTAACCGACATTAACAAGATGCATATATAAGAATATCCCCATCATTCCGGGACACCCTTCGGATATGATATAAATTTCGAAGTACTTAAGCATCCGGTACTTTGGATGGGGTTTGTTAGGCCCAATAGATCTATCTTTAGGATTCGCGTCAATTAGGGTGTCTGTTCCCTAATTCTTAGATTACCAGACTTAATAAAAAGGGGCATATTCGATTTCGATAATTCAACCATAGAATGTAGTTTCACGTACTTGTGTCTATTTTGTAAATCATTTATAAAACCTGCATGTATTCTCATCCCAAAAATATTAGATTTTAAAAGTGGGACTATAACTCACTTTCACAGATTTTTACTTCGTCGGGAAGTAAGACTTGGCCACTGGTTGATTCACGAACCTATAATAATATATACATATATATCAAAGTATGTTCAAAATATATTTACAACACTTTTAATATATTTTGATGTTTTAAGTTTATTAAGTCAGCTGTCCTCGTTAGTAACCTACAACTAGTTGTCCACAGTTAGATGTACAGAAATAAATCGATAAATATTATCTTGAATCAATCCACGACCCAGTGTATACGTATCTCATTATTGATCACAACTCAAACTATATATATTTTGGAATCAACCTCAACCCTGTATAGCTAACTCCAACATTTACATATAGAGTGTCTATGGTTGTTCCGAAATATATATAGATGTGTCGACATGATAGGTCGAAACATTGTATACGTGTCTATGGTATCTCAAGATTACATAATATACAATACAAGTTGATTAAGTTATGGTTGGAATAGATTTGTTACCAATTTTCACGTAGCTAAAATGAGAAAAATTATCCAATCTTGTTTTACCCATAACTTCTTCATTTTAAATCCGTTTTGAGTGAATCAAATTGCTATGGTTTTATATTGAACTCTATTTTATAAATCTAAACAGAAAAAGTATAGGTTTATAGTCGGAAAAATAAGTTACAAGTCGTTTTTGTAAAGGTAGTCATTTCAGTCGAAAGAACGACGTCTAGATGACCATTTTAGAAAACATACTTCCACTTTGAATTTAACCATAATTTTTGGATATAGTTTCACGTTCATAATAAAAATCATTTTCTCAGAATAACAACTTTTAAATCAAATTTATCATAGTTTTTAATTAACTAACCTAAAACAGTCCGCGGTGTTACTACGACGGCGTAAATCCGGTTTTACGGTGTTTTTCGTGTTTCCAGGTTTTAAATCATTAAGTTAGCATATCATATAGATATAGAACATGTGTTAAGTTGATTTTAAAAGTCAAGTTAGAAGGATTAACTTTTGTTTGCGAACAAGTTTAGAATTAACTAAACTATGTTCTAGTGATTACAAGTTTAAACCTTCGAATAAGATAGCTTTATATGTATGAATCGAATGATGTTATGAACATCATTACTACCTTAAGTTCCTTGGATAAACCTACTGGAAAAGAGAAAAATGGATCTAGCTTCAACGGATCCTTGGATGGCCTGAAGTTCTTGAAGCAGAATCATGACACGAAAACAAGTTCAAGTAAGATCATCACTTGAAATAAGATTGTTATAGTTATAGAAATTAAACCAAAGTTTGAATATGATTATTACCTTGTATTAGAATGATAACCTACTGTAAGAAACAAAGATTTCTTGAGGTTAGATGATCACCTTACAAGATTGGAAGTGAGCTAGCAAACTTGAAAGTATTCTTGATTTTATGTAACTAGAACTTGTAGAATATATGAAGAACACTTAGAACTTGAAGATAGAACTTGAGAGAGATCAATTAGATGAAGAAAACTGAAGAATGAAAGTGTTTGTAGGTGTTTTTGGTCGTTGGTGTATGGATTAGATATAAAGGATATGTAATTTTGTTTTCATGTAAATAAGTCATGAATGATTACTCATATTTTTGTAATTTTATGAGATATTTCATGCTAGTTGCCAAATGATGGTTCCCACATATGTTAGGTGACTCACATGGGCTGCTAATAGCTGATCATTGGAGTGTATATACTAATAGTACATACATCTAAAAGCTGTGTATTGTACGAGTACGAATACAGGTGCATACGAGTAGAATTGTTGATGAAACTGAACGAGGATGTAATTGTAAGCATTTTTGTTAAGTAGAAGTATTTTGATAAGTGTATTGAAGTCTTTCAAAAGTGTATAAATACATATTAAAACACTACCTGTATATACATTTTAACTGAGTCGTTAAGTCATCGTTAGTCGTTACATGTAAGTGTTGTTTTGAAACCTTTAGGTTAACGATCTTGTTAAATGTTGTTAACCCAATGTTTATAATATCAAATGAGATTTTAAATTATTATATTATCATGATATTATCATGTATGAATATCTCTTAATATGATATATATACATTAAATGTCTTTACAACGATAATCGTTACATATATGTCTCGTTTAAAAATCATTAAGTTAGTAGTCTTGTTTTTACATATGTAGTTCATTGTTAATATACTTAATGATATGTTTACTTATCATAGTATCATGTTAACTATATATATATATCCATATATATGTCATCATATAGTTTTTACAAGTTTTAACGTTCGTGAATCACCGGTCAACTTGGGTGGTCAATTGTCTATATGAAACATATTTCAATTAATCAAGTCTTAACAAGTTTGATTGCTTAACATGTTAGAAACATTTAATCATGTAAATATCAATCTCAATTAATATATATAAACATGGAAAAGTTCGGGTCACTACACTGGGCGCTCGGCATATAAAGAAGCAATTTGTCAACAAGTTATCAAGAACAGTGTTTATCTTTTCAATAAAGAGCAGTTTCATTTTAGCATTTCAATAAAAGCAGTCTTTTACAATCGTTGTACTCATGCCTGTTTGACATTTGAAGAACACATTTCGAATTATAAGATGAAGCAGCGTTTATCAAACTTACTGTGAACCATTGTGGTTATTTTGCAGTGCATACATTAGCAATTGCATACATTAAACATTCATGATGTGCTAATTAGGCTTGATCCACCTAAAAGTCGTCATCAATCGTTTATGTACTGGACAGTACTGAACAATAATTTTATATTTTTCTTAAACAAAGTGCTGCCCGTGACAAATGTAAAACATTACATTTATAACCTGCCCACAGAAGGATCATATTTTTAAATACCTCCGATGGCGGAAGCTTTTGTGCCGGCCAGTAAAGGCATAAGGGATCGGCTAGAAAACGTTTAAGTTTTACTAGAACGCACCGAGGCATGATACAAAACTCAGATACTTGTCATGACAAGCATTATAAAAAGTTACTTCACAGAAGGAAGTTATATATTTTATGTATGAAGGCAAAATAATTAGCAATTCTTCCTCATATACTTTATGACGGAAGGCGTAAGACGGAGAGTTTATTGATTTATAGTCATTCTTCTAAAACACTTCATAATTCTTCCTCATTAATTTTATGATGGAAGGCATAATCAGACATCGTATTCTTGATACTGCAAGGCATTTACATATGAGTTACCTTATGCACTTTTCAAAATGATTTGCTCAAATTATACACTGTACAATTGTGTATAGAAATTTTATGCTCAGGTGCATAATTGATTGGTTTTAAAGCGTTAAGCATAAAAATATTTGCAACAAGCATATAAGCACACATAGTCATCACAATAAAGTTAGTATATATATATAATGTTAAAGTCAGTAAGAAATTTATTACAAAACATTGTTTGAAATTTTTACAAAGATCAATTAAACTGCACGCCAAGCACATCTTGAGCAGAAGAGTCTTCTTTGCTGCATACTTCATCATAAACATTTATCTTCAGATTTATCAATTTGTTCTTGGCCTCATCAACTTTTTCTTGAGTACCAGGAGGCATAAGTTTGGCAATGGCAGCAGAAGGAGTTTGGTTGGGAGCAAGGCGTTTGAACAGCTTGCCGGTCACATCAGCAATAGCAAGGGCGCAGGCAGCATCAACATAATCATTGTGGGGATTCCCTACAAGACTGGATCCAAGAACCTTAGCTATCAGACCTGGCACACCTTTCTTAAACTCAGCAAAATTGCCCTCGCCTTTCTCCGCCCTCCGGAGTAGCTCAGCAGACTTTTCTCTCTCTGCACTCAGCTGTTTCTCCAGCTCACCCACTTTCACCTGCTCAGCATCCTTTTCCCCTTGCAGAACAGCAGCAACATCTTGAGCACTTTTTAACTCAACTTCTTTAGCCTTTATTATTTTCCGCGCATCATTTAAGACACGCTCAGCATCAGCAGCTCTTTTACGAGCATTTGCACTTTCAGCTATGTCTTTACGAGCAAAGGCAAGAATAGACTCTTGATGTTCCTGCAGTTACAGCACAGAGTCCAGGTGGTTGGTTAGCAGTACATGAGCTGCCATAGTTGATTCCCTGAGTTGATGAGAACGAAGAGCAGAGAATTGGGGTTTCAGCTCAGGGATAACACCACCCTGTACATCAATAAAATTTTATGAGTTATTTCAAACAGCTCACATCAATAAATTACAAGCATATATATGCAGAGGGTCTTATCGTTCATACCTGAATAAGAGTTGCAAATTCTTTATCTTTAGTGGAGGGGTTTGCAATGATGGCTTGCAAAGCCCTCACATGAGCAGGAAGAGTTGGCTCTTGAACATTGGAGGAGGTGATAGCAGGATTAGTGATATTAGGAAGAGGAGAATCATAAGCAGAGTTGCCTACAGGCCTATCTTCATGAAATTCAGATTCATCGAAGGGGGCAAAGTTTGGGTCAGGCATTTTCAGGCCATTCTCTCCTTCACTTTCAAGATTCCTCTCCAGCCTCCGGTCACCGCCCTCCGTAGCCTTCCCTTGGCTATCATCCGACTCTGCTAAAATTACTAACAAAAACAAATTAGAATTATGAACAAACATAACAGTTATAAGCAAAAACATGTGCATTTTCAAAAGAGAGCAGAATGGACATACTTCTCCTATGTTTTTGCTTTTTGCCCTCCATATACTCTTCACCCTTTTAGAGCCTATGCTCTTCTTTCTTGTCTTTTGGATTGGAGGAGGAGTAGGGTTGGTTTCACCCATAATGTCAACTGATGTCGATGTTTGCTGATCGGCGGTGGTGGTATCATCCGTTGTCCGCTCAATGTCTGTATGATCAGACCCGAATTCGCTGTCTGAGCTGCTCACAGCAATTTCTTTCCCCTTTTCAGCATCAGCAGCAGCTTTAGCTTCAGCTGCAACTCTCTCTGCCTCAAGCTCTTCAACAGTTTTGTCACAAGCAGTAACCTCCACATCATCATCAAGATCAGGGGATAAAAGAGCAGAGCGGACCTGCATCACGGAGTTGCCTGCAAAGATTACATATTAATAGCAATATAAGTACACATGACAAATAGTAGACAAAAATCTATATATATAATAGGATGATCATATCACATCCTACCCTGTTTTTTCTCACGAAGTACTGGCACAGAATTGCTTGGCCATTCTTGGCTCACTTTGCACAGCACAAGGATTTCCTCATACCTTTCGTATGATTTGGGTGGAATACGGAGTCCTTTCAAGCTATTTACTATCCGCTGTTCTGCGGGAGAAATTTTAACACCCTTTCCTATGCCAGCATCAATAGCACCCCACTCCCGGACAACGGAGTATTCTTCCGGAATAACAGTTTCATCAACAAAGAAAAATGGACTTTTCCAGTCCTTCAAGTTTGAAACTCTATTTAGACCAACAAAATGATTATTTTTCTTACTATCAATAGTAAGCCAGCAATCGCTAATCGTGCGGATTCTAAACAAAGAGATAAAAACATTAATGCGAGGCTTTATATTAATAGCATTGCAGTACATTTCAAAAAGGATGATTTTTTGAAGACCATGGGGATGTATCTGACTAAGACAGGCCCCGTAATATCTAAGAAGGCGAAGAAGAAAGTTAGTAAGGGGAACACGGAGGTTGCCGTGGGTAATTTGTAAAGCGTATAAAGTAATTTTCCCCTCAGGAGGGTTATCAGCAGTTTGTCCGATGGTGGGAAGAACAGGGTTGTATTGATTGAGATGGCGAAAGGCAATCTTTAATCCATCTAAATATTCACTAGTCAATGATGAAGCCATCGTGCTAACTTATGGAATGTCAGCAGTATTTGATGAAGAAGGCTTGGCGTGTTCTTGGCCAGTACTCCGTGAAGAAGCCATGATAATACAGTAACAGATATCAACAAGAAGAAAATAGCAGTAAGATGAAGTGTACTGACCTTGGAAGATGGTAAACCTTAAAAAGTTAAAGATTGAAGAAGGCGATGAAGATTTGGGAGAAATATGCTTTTTGGATCTTGGCAAAGGTAAAAAAGTGATGGTAACAGGGTTATGACGGTTTTTATAAGGGTTCATCGGTGCAATTTTTATGGTCATGATTGAGACACGTGTATGGGTGAGTTTAAACGAAGGGTGCAAGATAACACTTTTTACAGCTGAAGGCGCGTGGATGATCTTAGCCGTAAAAAATTAATCATAACAGTGTCAGTAAAATTCGTCTGCATTTAATGCCTAAAATATTTTCCCCGATGCAAGTGGGCAATGAACAGGCTGGTTTGGCATGCATTATCAAAAGTTTAACAACTTAATCATTTTTCAAATGCTTAAGTCCTTAAACTGGGGGACTTAATGGTGTATCCTATCGTATACACACATAAAAGGCATAATAGTTGCATAAAAATAGCATCAGGAAGGCTGGAAACAACAGTTTTGTGGAGATTGTCCGTCCAGCGTTCTCCGCTGTACAAGCTACTCCGTCATGCGTAAGCCCTGAAGGCCGCCTAGCGCATAAGCCCTGGCCGGAGAGCGCCGCATTTAGCATAAATTTCGGAGCACATGTAACAGAATGTATCATCATTTGACACGTGTCCCCAAACAAATCTGGTAGATCTGACACTATAAATAGACCCCTTGGGTCGTCATTTTACACAAGTTCAGATATTCTGACAACTTTGAGAGCTGAGACTTCACTTCTCTTTCTCTCTCTACTTTCTCTCACTAGAAGTCATCCGGCTAGCACTCTTACGCTCTACGGACGACAGATTGATTAAGCCACCCCACAAGTTTCTACACTTGTGAACCGGGTCTACAGGGATTATTTCCCAAGGGTAAAAATCAATCGGCAACACTCCGCCCTCCTAAAGCTAGATCACTTCTAGTCTCTTGTTGACATACTAAGCCTTACCTCATAAGGAAAAAGGTGTTAACAATCTACAAACACTTTCATTCTTCAATTTTCTTCATCTAATTGATCTCTCTCAAGTTCTATCTTCAAGTTCTAAGTGTTCTTCATAAATTCCAAAAGTTCTAGTTTCATAAAATCAAGAATACTTCCAAGATTGCAAGTTTACTTCCAAGCTTTCTAAATCCATTCCAAGTAATCATCCAAGATCAAGAAACCTTTGTTACTTATAGTAGGTTATCTTTCTAATACCAGGTAATAATCATATTCAAACTTTAATTCAATTTCTATAACTATAACAATCTTATTTCGAGTGAAAATCTTACTTGAAATTGTTTTGGTGTCATGATTCTGCTTCAAGAACTTTCAAGCCATCCAAGGATCCTTTGAAGCTAGATCCATTTTTCTCATTTCCAGTAGGTTTATCCAAGGAACTTGAGGTAGTAATGATGTTCATAAGATCATTCAATTCATACATAAAAAGCTGTCTTATTCAACGTTATAAACTTGTAATCAATAGAACATAGTTTAGTTAATTCTAAACTTGTTCGCAAATAAAGTTAATCCTTCTAACTAGACTTTTAAAATCAACTAAACACATGTTCTATATCTATATGATATGCTAACTTAATGATTTAAAACCGGAAAAAACGATAAACACCATAAAACTGGATATACGCCGTCGTAGTAAAACCGGGGGCTGTTTTGGTTGGGATAATTAAAAGCTAAGAAGAACTTTGATTTAAAAGCTATACTTCTGGAAAAATGATTATTCTTATGAACATGAAACTATATCCAAAAATCATGGTTAAACTCAAAGTGAAAGTATGTTTTTCAAAATGGTCATCAAGATGTCGTTCTTTCGACGGAAATGACTACCTCTTTCAAAAACGACTTGTAACTTGTGTTTCCGACTATAAACTTATACTTTTTCTATTTATATTCATAAAGTTATGTTCAATACGAAAACGTGGCCACTTGAATCACTCAAAACGGATTAGAAACGAAGAAATGGCGAGTAAAACAAGATTGATAAAAACTACTCATTTTACCTACGTGAAAGTTAGTAATAAATCTATTCCAACCATAACCTAATCAACTTATATTGTATATTATATAATCTTGAGATACCATAGACACGTATACAATATTTCGACCTATCATGTCGACACATCTATATATATTTCGGAACAACCATAGACACTCTATATGTGAATGTTGGAGTTAGCTATACAGGGTTGAGGTTGATTCCAAAATATATATAGTTTGAGTTGTGATCAATACTGAGATACGTATACACTGGGTCGTTGATTGATTCAAGATAATATTTATCGATTTATTTCTGTACATCTAACTGTGGACAACTAGTTGTAGGTTACTAACGAGGACAGCTGACTTAATAAACTTAAAACATCAAAATGTATTAAAAGCGTTGTAAATATATTTTGAACATAATTTGATATATATGTATATATTTTTATAGGTTCGTGAATCAACCAGTGGCCAAGTCTTACTTCCCGACGAAGTAAAAATCTGTGAAAGTGAGTTATAGTCCCACTTTTAAAATCTAATATTTTTTGGATGAGAATACATGCAGGTTTTATAAATGATTTACAAAATAGACACAATGATAATGCTAAAAACGAACATATATTTCATAGCATTATTCCTCAAGAAAGACAAGCTTTTAGTTGCAATTGTTCTATTTACAAGAGATATTCGTTTAAATAATAAAAGGTGAAGACAAAAGACAGATTCGACGAATTGAAGACGCAAACGACCAAAAAGCTCAAAAGTACAAAAGACAATCAAAAAGGTTCCAATTATTGATAAGAAACGTCTCGAAATCACAAGAGTACAAGATTCAAAACGCATAGTACAAGATATTAAATTGTACGCGAGGACGTTCGAAAATCCGGAACCGGGACTAGAGTCAACTCTTAACGCTCGACGCAACGGACTAAAAATTACAAACTAACTATGTATATAAATATAATATATTATATAATTAATTATATTAATTATATATATATATTATATATATAATAAAAACCGTCGGCAGCAAGAAACTCCAAGGGTGTGAGCTGTAAATACCTCTCCGCGACTCGCGGAGTTTTAAGGGCATTTTGCCGCGAGTCGCGGAGCCCCAATTTTCAACTCTGGCTATAAAGCCAACCGAATTCTGATCAAATATCATCATCTTTTTTCTTCCTCTTCATACGTAAATATATTTATATTTATAATTTATATTTTAATTTTAATTTTAATTCTAATAATAAGGGTATGTTAGCGAATGTTGTAAGGGTGTAAGTCGAAATTCTGTCCGTGTAACGCTACGCTATTTTTAATCATTGTAAGTTATGTTCAACCTTTTTACATTAATGTCTCGTAGCTAAGTTATTATTATGCTTATTTAAAACGAAGTAATCATGATGTTGGGCTAATTACTAAAATTGGGTAATTGGGCTTTGTACCATAATTGGGGTTTGGACAAAAGAACGACACTTGTGGAAATTAGACTATGGGCTAATAATGGGCTTTATATTTGTTTAACTAAATGAAAGTTTGTTAATGTTAATATAAAGATTTACAATTGGGCGTCCCTATAAATTACCATATACACTCGATCGGACACGATGGGCGGGGTATTTATATGTACGAATAATCGTTCATTTAACCGGACACGGGAATGGATTAATAGCCACTAGAATAATTAAAACAGGGGTGAAATTACATTCAAGGGTAATTGGTGTAATTGTTAACAAAGTAGTAAAACCTTGGTTTACACGCAGTCGATAACCTGGTGTATTCATTAAACAAAGTATTAAAACCTTGTTACAATTCGAATCCCCAATTAGTTGGAATATTTATCTTCGGGTATAATAATAATTTGACAAGGACACTTGCAATTTATATTTATGACTGATGGACTGTTATGGACAAAAACCAGACGGACATATTGAATAATCCAGGACAAAGGACAATTAACCCATGGGCATAAAACTAAAATCAACACGTCAAACATCATGATTACGGAAGTTTAAATAAGCATAATTCTTTTATTTCATATTTAATTTCCTTTATTTTATATTTAATTGCACTTCTAATTATCGCACTTTTATTTATTGTTATTTAATCGCACTTTTAATTATCGTACTTTTTAATTATCGCAATTTTATTATTCGCAATTTCATTATCATTATTTACTTTACGCTTTAATTTAAGTCTTGTATTTATTTTATATTTTACATTAGGTTTTAACTGCGACTAAAGTTTTAAAATCGACAAACCGGTCATTAAACGGTAAAAACCCCCCTTTATAACAATAATATTACTTATATATATATTTGTATTTTTATAAAAGTAAACTAATATAGCGTTGAGCTTTGTTTAAAGATTTCCCTGTGGAACGAACCGGACTTACTAAAAACTACACTACTGTACGATTAGGTACACTGCCTATAAGTGTTGTAGCAAGGTTTAAGTATATCCATTCTATAAATAAATAAATATCTTGTGTAAAATTGTATCGTATTTAATAGTGTTTTCCTAGTAAAATAATAACTATTTTATATACACCTCGCTTCGCATCAAGAATATTTTTGGCGCCGCTGCCGGGGAAAAACTCTTAAACGCCGGAAGCGCAACGCTAATATAAAAAAAAAAAAAAAGATTTTTAGTTACTTTTATTAAAAATTCGCTTTTGAAAAAAAATACGTTTTAATTATTCAAAAATATAAAAAGAAAAACAAAAATATAAGTATTTTTAAGATTTTGTTAAATATTTAAGTTTTATAAGTTTCTTTATTTTTATTTTAGTTTATAAAAATATAAGTTTATTTTAAAATCTTTTATTTATATAAAAAACAGAAAACATAAAAAAAAAAATAAAGAAAAACGCGTAAAAACACAAAGCTGTCAACTGAATTCCTGAACCCCGCGACTCGCGGGGTTTTCTTCTTTATTTACCGCGACTCGCGGAGACCTTCTGACACACGGACAAAACCCTAATCAAGCATTGATTACGGGTTATTTTTAATTATTATTAATTATTAAACCTAATTATAATTATTATTATTATTATTTTTAGTTTTAGTTTTATTTTTACTTTTTATTTATTTATGTATTTAGTATTAATTAAGTTTTTATTAAATTGTAAAATTAGTAGTTTAATAAAATAATAATATAAAAATAATATTTTTATAAAAATTGTACTTTTTACAACTTTTTGTATATTTTTATATTTTGTCCCTTTTTAATCGTTGTAACGTAATATTTGTATTTTTTAGCTCATATTTAATTTTAAACTTAAGTTTTTGCTATAGTTATTTTTACTCCTAGATTTTTAGGCTTTGCCGTAGAATTCCTTAAGTGCTTTTTCTTTAGACTAAGATTTAGGTGCTTTAGAATTTTGCGACGCCTTTTTAAATTTTAGTTTCTTTTTAAGTTATTTCCATTTGAGATTTAGTTTTTCCTTGTAAGCTTTAATATTTTTAGACCTTTTACTATGTACCAATTATCATTCCAATTAGTAATATCAATTTGCGATTATAATTTTAAGTTAGTTGTAGTAATAAGGTTAAATTAGTTAAGTATTTTTAAGTTTTTATAAGTTTCTTTTATTTTTCCGTCACCTTTTATTTTTCAACCATTTTTCTTTTTCGACCTTTTGCGACGAACTCTTTTTCTCTCTTATTTCTCGTTATTCTAGTTTTAGGACTTAGAATTTTTTCTACTTCTTATCTAAATTTCTTAAAATTACGAAAATTTATTTTAAGTGGTTAAATTGATAGACATCAAAATTTTCTGGTTCGTAGTAATAGTTGGATTTGTACGTGGACCGGGTTATTGGAGCCAAACAGTCCTCAATTATATTGAGACCAAACGAATCCTGCCCCTCTGCTGCATCTTTTGGCTATTCGAAACGTGGGCAAAATCAGAAAAGTCTATTGATTGGATAACTTATTATAATTTTTCTTTCCTTTTAAAAACTAATAGGATATTCTGTGAATGCACCGAGCAAGACGTTCATCACCTTTTGTACGTTCACCACCTGTAACTCGATCAAGACATCGTTTAACAAATATAACCGCCGTTGATTTTTCTTTAGAATCGTCATCCAGTCGACCAAGTACTTCAGTTCAAATTACCGATAATCCATTTTTTGAACCCAACCTCACAATTGAGAATCCAGAAAATATTCAGGAACGGTTCATAGATCCTGAACCATTAAACTTTCCTCCGGAACCACCAATCATTCAAACAGAGATTGTTGAGGAACGAACTATTAAAACAGAATCATCTATTGATACCGAGTCAACAAATTCAATTATGGAGAATCTGGAACCTTTAAGTATGGAAGACCGAATGAGAGCTAAACGCACTGGCCAAGGTCACGCAATTACTCATCCAGACATTAATGCGCCAGATTATGAAATCAAAGGACAAATTTTACACATGGTGACTAATCAATGCCAATTTAGTGGTGCGCCGAAGGAAGATCCAAATGAACATCTACGTACCTTTAATAGGATCTGCACACTATTTAAAATACGAGAAGTGGAGGATGAACAGATATATCTCATGTTATTTCCCTGGACTTTAAAGGGAGAAGCCAAAGATTGGTTGGAATCGTTACCTGAAGGGGCGATCGATACATGGGATGTTTTAATTGACAAATTTCTTAAACAATTCTTTCCTGCATCTAAAGCCGTAAGACTTCAAGCAGAAATTGTTACGTTCACACAGAAGCCAAATGAAACTCTATATGAGGCGTGGACAAGATATGGAAAATTGTTAAGAGGATGTCCGCAACATGGTTTAGACACCTGTCAAATAGTACAAATATTCTACCAAGGATGCGACATCACTACAAGAAAAGACATAGATATAGCAGCTGGTGGTTCTATTATGAAAAAAACCGAAACTGATGCGTACAAAATTATTGATAATACTGCTTCCCACTCACATGAGTGGCATCAAGAAAAAGATATCATTAGATCATCTAAAGCAGCTAGAGCCGATTCTAGCCATGACTTAGATTCCATTTCAGCAAAGATAGATGCTTTCGAGAGACGAATGGAAAAGATGACTAAGGATATTCACTCAATACGAATTAGTTGTGAGCAGTGTGGAGGACCACATTTGACAAAAGATTGTCTAAGTATTGAATTAACAATGGAACAAAGAGAGAATATTTCATACATAAACCAAAGGCCTGGAAATAATTATCAGAATAATTATCAACCGCCAAGACCGATTTACAATCAAAACCAGAATTATAACCGAAATATTCCATACAACAACCAACAAGGTCCTAGCAATCAACAAGTATCCAATAATACTTACAATCAGCAAAGACCTAATTTTCAAAACAAACCACCACAACAAACCGATGATAAAAAGCCGAATTTAGAAGATATGATGACGAAGCTAGTTGAAACTCAAACGCAGTTTTTCACATCTCAAAAACAAACTAATGAACAAAATGCTCAAGCATTTAGAAATCAACAAGCTTCTATTCAAAATCTGGAACAAGAAGTAAGTAACCTAGCAAGGTTAATAGGTGAAAGAAAACCGGGAAGTTTACCTAGTGATACAAATGCTAACCCCCGGAATGAAACAGCTAAAGCTATTACCACAAGAAGTGGTACAACACTTAAACCACCTGAAATACCTGTAACTTCTGATGAAACTATTCCTACTCCACAAGAACCACAACCTGATCAAGATAAGGAACAAGAACCGGTAGTTGAAAAGGTTAATGAAGATAACACAGTTAAGGATAAACCTTATGTTAAACCATACCAACCACCACTTCCTTATCCGAGTAAAATGAAGAAAGAGAAACTTGAAGCCGAGCAATCCAAATTCTTGGATATGTTTAAACAGATAAATGTAAATCTTCCTTTCATTGATGTGATTTCAGGAATGCCAAGATATGCTAAATTCTTGAAAGATCTAATCACGAATAGAAAGAAAATGGAAGAACTCTCGGCTGTTACTATGAATGCTAATTGTTCAGCAGTGCTGTTGAATAAGATACCAGAAAAATTATCTGATCCAGGAAGTTTCACAATTCCATGTTTTCTGGGTAGTCTTAGTTCAATAGAAGCATTGGCAGACTTAGGTGCTAGTATAAATCTAATGCCGTATTCACTATACGCTAAACTAGACCTTGGAGAATTAAAACCAACCAGAATAAGCATACAACTAGCCGATAGATCAATAAAATATCCTAGAGGGATAATGGAGAACATGCTAGTTAAAGTTGGTACTTTAGTATTTCCAGTAGATTTTGTTGTTTTGGACATGGAAGAAGATTCTCAAGTTCCTCTCATATTAGGAAGACCATTCTTAAACACGGCTAAAGCAATAATAGACGTGTTCGGTAAGAAACTGACCCTAAGTATAGAGGATGAGAGTGTTACCTTTTCAGTTGATAGAGCAATGCAACAACCACAATCTGCAGATGATACATGTTATTATATTCAAACTATAGATGCACATGCAGAATTATTAGAAGAATTTCCAGAATTACAAGGAACAGGAGAATGTTCTTTAGGAAAAGGTAATGAACCAATTGATGAAGCTGAAATGTTAGCTACACTTATAGCTAATGGATATGAACCAACAACAGAAGAAATTCAAATGCTAAAAGAAGAAGACAGATATCGATATAAATCATCGATAGAAGAACCTCCGAAATTAGAATTAAAGCCACTTCCAAACCATTTGGAATACGCTTATTTACATGGTGAATCTGAATTACCTGTAATAATATCGTCTTCTCTTACTGAAAATGAGAAATCACAACTCATTTCTGTGTTGAAAGCTCATAAACCAGCCATTGCATGGAAGATTCATGATATTAAAGGAATAAGTCCTTCGTATTGCACACATAAAATCCTTATGGAAGAAGGTCATAAAACGTATGTGCAACGCCAACGAAGACTAAATCCTAATATGCAAGATGTAGTTAAGAAAGAGATTATTAAACTACTAGATGCAGGTTTAATTTACCCAATCTCTGATAGTCCATGGGTAAGCCCAGTTCAATGCGTGCCTAAGAAGGGTGGCATGACTGTCATCACAAATGAGAAAAATGAGCTTATTCATACTAGGACTGTAACAGGATGGCGTGTATGTATTGATTATAGAAAATTAAATGACGCCACCAGAAAAGATCACTTTCCCTTACCTTTCATAGATCAAATGTTGGAAAGATTAGCCGGAAATAGTTACTATTGTTTTCTAGATGGATTTTCCGGATATTTTCAAATTCCAATAGCACCCGAAGATCAAGAGAAAACCACATTCACGTGCCCTTATGGTACTTTTGCTTACAAACGCATGCCATTTGGACTTTGCAACGCCCCTGCAACCTTTCAAAGGTGTATGATGGCGATTTTTCATGACATGATAGAAGAATGCATGGAAGTATTCATGGATGACTTTTCAGTCTTCGGTGATACATTTAAATCATGTCTAGTTAATCTGGAACGAATGCTAATTAGATGCGAAAAATCAAATCTAGTACTTAATTGGGAGAAATGCCATTTCATGGTTAAAGAAGGCATCGTTCTTGGACATAAAATTTCAAAAGAAGGAATTGAAGTGGATAGAGCTAAAGTAGATGTAATTGCTAAACTTCCACATCCCACAAATGTAAGAGGAGTTAGGAGTTTTCTAGGGCATGCCGGTTTTTACCGACGTTTCATAAAAGATTTTTCTAAAATTGCCACTCCTATGAATAAACTCCTAGAAAAGGATGCGCCATTCATCTTTTCAGATGAATGTATCAAATCTTTTAATATTCTTAAAGAAAAACTCACTAATGCGCCGATCATGATAACACCAAATTGGAATCTACCATTTGAACTAATGTGCGATGCAAGTGATTTTGCAATGGGAGCCGTTTTAGGACAAAGGATTGAAAAACGATTTCAACCTATATATTATGCTAGTAAGACGTTACAAGGAGCACAAACGAACTATACAACTACTGAAAAAAAACTCCTTGCTATTGTCTTTGCTTTTGACAAATTTCGATCATATCTAGTTCTAGCAAAAACGGTGGTCTATACCGACCATTCTGCTCTTAGATACCTATTTTCAAAACAAGATGCTAAACCAAGATTAATCCGTTGGATCTTACTCTTACAAGAGTTTGATATTGAAATCCGAGATAAAAAGGGAGCAGAAAATCTCGCCGCTGATCATCTTTCTCGTCTTGAAAATCCCGAATTAGAAGTTCTGAATGAATCGGCCATACAAGACAACTTTCCTGATGAATATCTATTGAAGATAGATTATAAAGAAATCCCATGGTTTGCAGACTATGCAAACTACTTAGTTTGTGGATTCCTTGAAAAAGGATTATCATACCAAAGACGAAAGAAATTCTTCAGTGATATAAAACACTATTTCTGGGAAGATCCACATCTGTTTAAAAGTTGTCCCGATGGAATAATACGCCGATGCGTATTTGGAGATGAAGCTAGTAAAATTTTAAACCATTGTCACACAGGACCAACAGGAGGGCATTATGGGCCTCAACTAACAGCAAGAAAAGTTTATGAAGCTGGATTCTATTGGCCTACAATTTACAAAGACGCACACCTTCTTTGCAAATCCTGTGATGCATGTCAAAGGACCGGAAAAATAAGTCAACGTGATGAAATGCCACAAAATGTCATCCAAGTATGTGAAGTATTTGACATTTGGGGTATTGACTTTATGGGTCCATTTCCAAAATCTCATAATAATCTATATATACTCGTAGCCATTGATTATGTATCTAAATGGGCGGAAGCACAAGCTCTCCCAACTAACGATGCACGAGTTGTAGTCAACTTTTTAAAACGTCTTTTTGCAAGGTTTGGAACACCGAAAGCTTTAATAAGTGATCGGGGTACTCATTTCTGTAATAATCAACTTGAGAAAGTTCTTAAAAGATATGGAGTAACTCATAAAATCTCCACCGCATATCATCCACAAACAAGTGGACAAGTTGAAAATACCAACCGAGCTTTAAAACGTATTCTAGAGAAAACCGTAGGATCAAATCCGAAGGAATGGTCCATTAAATTGGAGGATGCACTCTGGGCTTTTAGAACAGCCTACAAAACTCCAATTGGAACCACACCTTTTAGACTTGTTTATGGAAAAGCATGTCATCTTCCAGTAGAAATTGAACACAAAGAATTTTGGGCTTTGAAGACATGTAATCTTGATTTACATGAAGCCGGACGTCTACGATTAAGTCAACTAAACGAATTAGAAGAATTAAGACATGAAGCATACGAAAATTCGTTAATCTATAAAGAAAGAACGAAGAAATGGCATGATAAAAGAATCAGAAGTTCAAAAGAATTTAAAGAAGGAGACAGAGTTCTTCTTTTCAATTTACGATTCAAGCTATTTCCTGGAAAATTGAAATCAAGATGGTCTGGACCATTCATAGTCAAAAGAGTTTTCCCATACGGAACGATAGAATTGATAAATTCAAATGGGATTGAATTTAAAGTTAATGGTCACAGAGTTAAACATTACATACAGGGTCCGATGGAAGTCGACAACGAAGTTAATCACAATTTCGACACCACAGCTAACTAAGTGTGGGGAGAATCAAATCTTTAAAGGATAATATGTATTTCTGTTAGAGTTAGATTGTCTGTTTTCGTGTAGTTCTCGAAAATGGAACACGTATGGTCTTTCCCTAGCAGACCCTAAAGAACTAGTCTTCTCCCCCCATTCTGAATTTTTATTTTTTTTAGGTTTTTACGAAATGAAGACTGCCTGTGAATTAAACCATGGTCTAATGCTACACGCTTTGATCACTAAAAGAAATAATGACATACTACCGAGTGAATTAGTATCAGTAATCAGAGAAAGAATGGACGGAGTTAGAAAAGGATCCAGATGCGAAGATAATAAGTTACAATTTGGTAAAGGAAAATCAAAATCCGCAGCGAAAAGAAGAGCACGACACCTAGAAAGATGTCACAAATGCGGAAAATGGTCACATGGAGGTAAATGTTCAAATAATCAAACCTATTCAAATACCGAATTTGTTACTTTATGCAGAGACGGACCGTTCATATGTTTAGAAGAAAAGACAATGAATGCTCGAGGTTACGCCTATGCAGCCATGGAAAATCAATTAAACCGACTATCTTATGAATATAATAGATCATATAACTAAGAAATCTATTTCACAGGTATGTCTGTACAGTTTTTATTTTTATTTTTATTTTTAACCTTTTGATAATAAACGCTAATTTGTTCGCTAAAAAGTATTAAATTGGTATTGAATAAAATTAGGTTTGGCGACCGAAATTATTGATATCATTCAAAAATTTATTACATCACTGCTAAATTTAACGTTTATTCTTAAGGTATAAATATCTTTAAACAATCAACCCAAAATATTTCAAAAATTCGTCATGAGTTAAATTAGGTCTTGGAACCGAAATTACTTTACCGAAAAGAGGGGCGCATATTTTTGATAATATTTGATTGATTAAAGTGGGATAAAAAGACAAAAAGATTTTTAATTTTATTTTTACCATGTTTTTAAAATTAATATTTAAATCTTAAATTAATATTGTAAACTTTGTAAAAACAATATATTTAAAATTGTAAATATTTGAAAAATTAATATAAGTTTGGTATGAATTTATAAATTTTTAAATTAAGTTTGGTATGAATTTTTAATTTTTAAAATATGAATTTTTAATTTTATGCATTTCAAATTTTAAGTTTGGTGTGAATTTTTAATTTTTAATTTTTAATTTTTAATTTTGAATTTTATATTTAAGTTGTGTGAATTTAAAAACAAAAATTTACTTTATCTCATTAAGTTAAGAATATGATTTTTAAAATTCGTCGTAAGTTGAAGACTAGGTCTTTGAACCGAAATTGCTTTACCCGAGGGAGGGACGAGAACTTTTATTATCATTATTTTTAATCTTATTGATTTAAAGTATGCCAAAAACATTAAAAAAACCCAAAAATCTTAGCTTTTAAAACAATCGCTACAAAAAGACAAATTTTAAAATTTTGTCGAGGGACGGACTAGGACGTCGATCCGAAACGACCTCGTCCTAAATAACAAGGGAAACAAAATTTTAAAATTAATTTCTTAATTGTTTTATAAGTTAAAGATTATATAAAAAAAAAAAAAAAAAAAAAAAAAGGGTAAACTCCGCGACTCGCGGAGTTTGCAGTGCAAACCTCCGCGACTCGCGGAGGGACCAAAACCCAGAAAAAAATAAAAACAGCTGAAACGATCAGTACACTCAACAACACAAAAACAACCCGAAAAATACTGCGAAAACCCACGAAAAACCACCCAAAAACACCCCAAAAATCCCAATTTTTAACCGTTAATCACCAAATTTTTTGCTAAAATCATGTTGAGAAGGATGATATCTAAGAACTACTCAAGAAAAACGGTAAATTTCTACACCTAAACACCATTTAATTCGAATTTTAGTGTTCTTGAGCTATATTTTTCCCAAATTTGATTTTGATGCTTTTTAGTGTAATTAGACTTAAATTGTTTATGTATTATGCTTGTATAACCTAGATTGATGCTGTTTAACATGATTAGAAGCCTTAAACTTCAAATTTTGAATAATCTAGGGTTTGTGTTCTTGAGCAAATTTGGGGCTTTTTGATATAAACAGGTTATGGCCGATTTTTGTCATGAATTGTTGCTAAATTGAGTAGTGTAACATGTCTAGGTAGTTAAATGATCCAAACTTTGAGCCTAAACATGATTTTGAGAATTAAAGTGGACTTTTTCAAGTCCAAAATTCATGAACTTGATTTTTGAAAGATAATGCCATTTGAGACTTGTTTATTTGCTAGTAATGATTATTTTGACATGTTATTTGAGTTGAATTCTTATGAACTTGGCGAAAATTTTCGTTTATGCTTATTTGAAAAAGTGTAGATTTGATAAAAATGTGAAAATAAGCTTAAGTTTGATATAAATTAATAATGTCATTGTAATTATTTTGATTGATGATTTTGCTGACACTAATGCATATTTGGATGCACAAAATTTGTGTTTGATGTGTTTTGCAGAATGAAAGGGGTGAATCTTCATCCCAAGCCCGCCATGCTCCTGCTGAGAACTTGGAACAACAGGAGGTAGATAACTACTACAAGCAGGATGTACCTCATCCAGTCATGACCTTTTCAGATATGCACTTGGAACAGTTGCACCCGAACCTGCGATTTGACAGACTTTGGATAGATTATCCAAAATATCAACGGGGTTTGCATACTCTTCATTCCAAGGTTGTTGAGGTACCGAGGGTCATAGAATGGGGACCCTTAGAAGCTGTAGAATTGGCCGGGCCAATTAGGGAATTACTGGTACAGAGGTATGGTAATTCTTCTTTTAATGACTGGATATGTTTATTCACCATACGCAGACCTGTATATAAAGTATGGTGTGAAGAATTGTTATGTAGTATAGAGTTGAATGATCGGGTAGCTAGTTTAACCGATCGTTCTTTTATTAGATTTTTGTTAGGCGGTTCGATGCGCCACATGTCTTTACTGGACATGGCTCAGGCTTTACGTATATATACGCCTGAGGAGTTAGCGTCTGCCGATTGTAGAGGATTGATACTAAACGGTAGAAAGATAGTTGAGAATTTTGATACACACGGTGTGTGGAGTCAAATGACAAGCCATCACCGTTTCAAGGGGGGAAACTACTCTTATTTGGATATAGATAGAGCCGAATTAAGAGTAATACATAGGTTTTTAGCTAATTCGATTACACAAAGGGGTAAAAACAAAGAAAAGGTAAATGAACAAGATTTGTTTTACCATATGTGTATTCGAGACCCACACAGCGCTGTAAGTATACCATATTGTGTGGGTTATTATTTATCAGCTATGGTTCGGGGGATGCGTCCACATAGCATAATAGGAGGTGGTATTTTTATTACTTTGATTGGTGAATATCTCGGTGTGGATATAAGTCGGGGGGGATTATTAGTAGAAGAGCCGGAACCCCGCGACACTATAGGTTTAAATGTATACCATGGTGCGAAAGTTTTGAAGCGGCGAAATAACCCCGCAGTACGATACAATGGTAGACATCCACAGGTAGAGAGAAACCAGCAGCAAGGTAATGTAGGAGGGGGGAATGAGATGCAAGAAATGCATAGGTTTATAGCTTCTCAGGAATACGAAAATGCTAGACAGAGAGCATTTGAAGATTGGCAAGTTCATCAGAACCAGATCATAGCGCATTGCCAACATATAGGTAGAAACTATATTCCTACACCGAAACCCGTCTTCCCTCCTTGGTCGATAGAGATGCAGCCACCATATCCTACGTATGATCCTGCCGAAGCATTCTATAGCACGTATGGTTATGCCTGGAACCCCTATTGGTACCAATATCATCCTTAGTTTACTTATTATTTTTATTATTTTGTAATTTGTAATTATTGATATGTTTAATACTTTTGTTAATATTGTAATCATTTTTATAATTATCTAACTTTTATTCTTAGATTTTAATAATTTTTGAATGTGGGGTAATAAACCAAACTTCAAAAATATGTATATATGTTTGCAGTTTATCTTATGTACAAAACAGGGTAAAACAACGCATTTTCAAAGACTGGCATTAAGTTCAGCAAAAGCAACTAATTTTGACGACAAGATGCAAAATACATGTGAAATAACAACAAGACGGAATGAACAAATGATGTGCACCATTTATCATTCAGCAAACAAACGCCAATATATTTGGAAACTTTGGTAAAAATTTAATCATTTTCACACAAATCACCCTCAATAATTTAAATTGTTACTGATTTCTTGCAAATGAGGGCATTGCAAGATCTTAAGTGTGGGAAGGGGTTAAATTCTTTCGGATTTTAAAATTTTTTACTTTATACACTTGGTTACCATTAAAAATACTAGTAAAGCAGTAGTTGTATTAGAATCTAGTGCTCTCTGATAAAAAAGAACAGCCCTAGTCTTATATACTGACTACCCAATTCTAGTAAAAATTTTCAAAATTTTCAATTAAATGAATTCAAATCATGTTTATATATATTTATGAACGATAAAACTAGGTTTTAACACCGAAATTATTGTTACCTCGGAAAGGACATAAATTGAGAAACAAACTAAAATGTTAAAATTCATTTAAAATGGAATAGAGGACGATAAAAAGAAAAATAAAAAGCCAAGTGTGGGAAAATTTACCAAGTTATTTTAAACATATGTCACATATATCTATAACAAATAACTGAAAATACTTTTGCTTTGGACTAAACTAAACTGTTTTACCCAATGAAAGAAAAGAAGAGATGGATCTACACGATGAATCAATTCCATCATTAAAAGGAAGTAAAGTCTTCCGAAAAAGACACGCGCTTCTTGATTTAGGTCAGGAAGTTGTCGTCCAGACCAGCTGTAGGTTGACGAAAAATCTAGAAAAGTCATCACTAAAATCAGCAGGAAATCCACGGACCTCAGCATCAAACAGGGTCGCCAAGTGGTCAGATTTATCCTAACCATGAGAAGGATTTATCTCGTACAATGGGGGGGCACCGTGCAAATTAACTTGATAAGACTAATGAATCAGATCCCCAGAAAGGATAATCTCCTTAAAGATTAAAAATCAGCTTTTAAGTCTGATATTACTCAATCCTTGAGATTGACCTTAAAGATTGAGAATTCAAACTCATGGAATTCGATGATATCTAAACTCGAGCTTGAACGAGAAAATATTTTGATCAAAAATTATAAACCGATTTGTTTTCTGAAAACCCTATTTTCAATGCGTTCATTACCATTGAACGTAAAATCCTAGGAATTCACCTGGAATTCATTAGGTCACCTGAACCAAATCGGGTGTCAACCGTAAGAACGGTGGTTGCATAGCATGGTCAAAGACAGGACCTTGTGCCAGACCGACAAATTATAAGGGTGAGCTTTACTATTGCTCCTACCAAGGATAGTAATTGCGTCCGACACGTTATAGACCATAATCAAAAGCATGTCACAGGACATTGCCTTAAACAGTTGCTTGTTCAACGCTTTCCTTTACAACCGGACGGTAGTTTGCCGAAAGGTAATATACGGAACAAGTAAACTGGACGTGTTGCTTTCCAAATACAAGGTTAGCAAGTGGGTGACACAAAACCGCAAGTTTTGAGCTAAAATTTTCAAATCTGTAACCCACCAAACCCACAAAAATATTTTGCAAACACCGGTAAAGGGTTATTCCGGAAAACTTATCTAGGGTAAAAACTAGATTTCAAAAGATCAAATGTTTTCATAAAGATCCAATTTCCTTAATGGATCTAAATTTTTATAGTCATGTGGGACTGTAAACCATATCGTTACTACCATTGTTTATACCGCCGTATAGAAATCACTGATGTACAAAGTGTGAAGAATAAAGAAGTGATTCTAGTATTTCAAGACGATATTGCTTGAGGACAAGCAACGCTCAAGTGTGGGAATATTTGATAATGCTAAAAACGAACATATATTTCATAGCATTATTCCTCAAGAAAGACAAGCTTTTAGTTGCAATTGTTCTATTTACAAGAGATATTCGTTTAAATAATAAAAGGTGAAGACAAAAGACAGATTCGACGAATTGAAGACGCAAACGACCAAAAAGCTCAAAAGTACAAAAGACAATCAAAAAGGTTCCAATTATTGATAAGAAACGTCTCGAAATCACAAGAGTACAAGATTCAAAACGCATAGTACAAGATATTAAATTGTACGCGAGGACGTTCGAAAATCCGGAACCGGGACTAGAGTCAACTCTTAACGCTCGACGCAACGGACTAAAAATTACAAGTTAACTATGTATATAAATATAATATATTATATAATTAATTATATTAATTATATATATATTATATATATATAATAAAAACCGTCGGCAGCAAGAAACTCCAAGGGTGTGAGCTGTAAATACCTCTCCGCGACTCGCGGAGTTTTAAGGGCATTTTGCCGCGAGTCGCGGAGCCCCAATTTTCAACTCTGGCTATAAAGCCAACCGAATTCTGATCAAATATCATCATCTTTTTTCTTCCTCTTCATACGTAAATATATTTATATTTATAATTTATATTTTAATTTTAATTTTAATTCTAATAATAAGGGTATGTTAGCGAATGTTGTAAGGGTGTAAGTCGAAATTCTGTCCGTGTAACGCTACGCTATTTTTAATCATTGTAAGTTATGTTCAACCTTTTTACATTAATGTCTCGTAGCTAAGTTATTATTATGCTTATTTAAAACGAAGTAATCATGATGTTGGGCTAATTACTAAAATTGGGTAATTGGGCTTTGTACCATAATTGGGGTTTGGACAAAAGAACGACACTTGTGGAAATTAGACTATGGGCTAATAATGGGCTTTATATTTGTTTAACTAAATGAAAGTTTGTTAATGTTAATATAAAGATTTACAATTGGGCGTCCCTATAAATTACCATATACACTCGATCGGACACGATGGGCGGGGTATTTATATGTACGAATAATCGTTCATTTAACCGGACACGGGAATGGATTAATAGCCACTAGAATAATTAAAACAGGGGTGAAATTACATTCAAGGGTAATTGGTGTAATTGTTAACAAAGTAGTAAAACCTTGGTTTACACGCAGTCGATAACCTGGTGTATTCATTAAACAAAGTATTAAAACCTTGTTACAATTCGAATCCCCAATTAGTTGGAATATTTATCTTCGGGTATAATAATAATTTGACAAGGACACTTGCAATTTATATTTATGACTGATGGACTGTTATGGACAAAAACCAGACGGACATATTGAATAATCCAGGACAAAGGACAATTAATCCATGGGCATAAAACTAAAATCAACACGTCAAACATCATGATTACGGAAGTTTAAATAAGCATAATTCTTTTATTTCATATTTAATTTCCTTTATTTTATATTTAATTGCACTTCTAATTATCGCACTTTTATTTATTGTTATTTAATCGCACTTTTAATTATCGTACTTTTTAATTATCGCAATTTTATTATTCGCAATTTCATTATCATTATTTACTTTACGCTTTAATTTAAGTCTTGTATTTATTTTATATTTTACATTAGGTTTTAACTGCGACTAAAGTTTTAAAATCGACAAACCGGTCATTAAACGGTAAAAACCCCCCTTTATAACAATAATATTACTTATATATATATATTTGTATTTTTATAAAAGTAAACTAATATAGCGTTGAGCTTTGTTTAAAGATTTCCCTGTGGAACGAACCGGACTTACTAAAAACTACACTACTGTACGATTAGGTACACTGCCTATAAGTGTTGTAGCAAGGTTTAAGTATATCCATTCTATAAATAAATAAATATCTTGTGTAAAATTGTATCGTATTTAATAGTGTTTTCCTAGTAAAATAATAACTATTTTATATACACCTCGCTTCGCATCACACAAGTACGTAAAACTACATTCTATGGTTGAATTATCGAAATCGAATATGCCCCTTTTTATTAAGTCTGGTAATCTAAGAATTAGGGAACAGACATCCTAATTGACGCGAATCCTAAAGATAGATCTATTGGGCCTAACAAACCCCATCCAAAATACCGGATGCTTTAGTACTTCGAAATTTATATCATATCCGAAGGGTGTCCCGGAATGATGGGGATATTCTTATATATGCATCTTGTTAATGTCGGTTACCAGGTGTTCACCATATGAATGATTTTTATCTCTATGTATGGGATGTGTATTGAAATATGAAATCTTGTGGTCTATTGTTACGATTTGATATATATAGGTTAAACCTATAACTCACCAACATTTTTGTTGACGTTTAAAGCATGTTTATTCTCAGGTGAATACTAAGAGCTTCCGCTGTTGCATACTAAAATAAGGACAAGATTTGGAGTCCATGCTTGTTTGATATTGTATAAAAACTGCATTCAAGAAACGTATTTTGATGTAACATATTTGTATTGTAAACCATTATGTAATGGTCGTGTGTAAACAGGATATTTTAGATTATCATTATTTGATAATCTACGTAAAGCTTTTAAACCTTTATTGACGAAATAAAGGTTATGGTTTGTTTTAAAAATGAATGCAGTCTTTGGAAAAACGTCTCATATAGAGGTCAAAAACCTCGTAACGAAATCAATTAATATGGAACGTTTTTAATCAATAAGAACGGGACATTTCAGTAACAAGGATAATAACACGATTAGAATTAAGAAATGAGTTGAATTGCTCGATTAAAACGAACGCAAATTTCTCATTTCAATTCTACTCGTGTCCCACGGATGGCGCTAATTGATCAATCCTAGATTATCCTATTAAGGCTAATCTAGGATTGAGTGCAATGAGGGGGTATAATGGATGTCGATTAGGATTTTGGGACCTTATTGTCATATTTCGTTAAGTGCTAAACGATCAACAACCACGTCCCGGTCTTCATAAATTACCTTAACCAACAAAGATCAAGTCTCAAGCAAACTCACGAGAGAGATCAATATGGCTAGGGCAATTCTTCCAGAATCAACAACCTTAAATGAAAGGCCAAGCTCCCTATTTATAGGTTTGAGACCTATACGGAAGTAAGATGTGCGCGCACTTAGGCATTCCGCACAAGTACTGCGAGAAGCCTACACACTCAGTAATATTCCGCGTAGCTTCACCGGATATGCTCACATTTACCGCGGTTTAATGCCTTGCATCTATTTGTCTTTAAGTAGCTTTTCGCACTACAAATATACATATACATGCGTATGTATATGATCAGTGTACAAGACTTTGTTAAATAAATATATTTTTTTAATTTGATTTGATTTGATTTAGGAATTTTTGTATTGTAGCTTTTGGTGTAGGTAAAATGTAAAGGATTGTTTGATTTGTTAAAAAAAAAAAAATGTTATTAACGTAGATAATTTTTTTCTTGATTTATGAATTTTAATATATAACATTTATATTTATATCATATTATATTTATACAGATTAGAAAAATATTAATTACTCCTATATATAAGTATAGGTTCGTCAAAAACCCATAATTATTTATTCTAAGGGTATAATGGTCATTTTATGTCATTGAGACGATTATTTTGGTAAACATCATTATTCATTCACTGCTTACTAGCTATAGTCATTCAATATCCGTACTGTCATCTTTATCCATATAGAACTTAATGGAAAAAAAGGTAAACAGGCCCTACATGTATTCAATATTGACTTTTCAAAATCTTTTTTATCAACTTTAACTGTAACTATTTTTATTTTGTTGTATAATATTATATGGAGATTATATGAATGAAAACATATTTAAAACTCAATTTATTCATATATTTTTCATTAAATATTATATAACACAATTAAAAATATTTACGATCAAAGTTAAAAAAGAACTTTAAAAAATTAATAGTAGAAACTTATAGTGAGACGGAATGAGTGTTAGACAACGAAAAATAGAAACACATAGTGTAATTAACCCATAAGCCTAAAACCTATTACGACATTTGTTCATAACATACTTGGATTTAAAAACCCTGTAAAAGGAGCTTTAACGTAATTTATGCAAGGACGAAAAATATTTAAATGTAAGTGTAAATGGGTAAATGAACTATATTTTTTTCCCCGGGTATTTAGAGAATGAAAGTATTCTTATTTAGAAGTACGTGATTTAACTTATCAAAGAAACGTTTATTTATGTTAAAAGTACAGATATCCTTATTTTATCAACCAACCATTTTCTAAAGGTGCGATACTTCATTTAAAAAAATATAATATGAGTTAGTTGATCACGATTAAATATTTTTTTGCGCTCTAACAAATCAAATCATCGCATTTAACATATATGATTGGACGTGCTTTTGGTGGTGGTGGTCCATGAGAACCCGATTTCGATCCTACAATATAATCCACACAATCCTACATCAATCACAATCATGGATATATGTTATTGCTAGAAATATTCAAATGAGACCAACTTTTAAGTTGAGATTCAAGGAATCAATCAGAGTGCGATACGTGGCGCGATAATCACATGTGATTGGAAAAAAAAAATTTCAAAAAATTTTTTTTTTATTTTTTTTCGAAAATTTCGTTTTTTGAAAAAAAAAATTTCGAAAATTTTTTTTCGGAATATTTTTTTCGAAATTTTTTTTGACATGCAGTAAATCACATGTGATTCTGAATGCCAATCACATGTGATTGTAAAACTCAATCACATGTGATTCTGCATGTGAAATCCAATCACATGTGATTGAATTTTTTTTTTTAATAAAATGACAAATTTCAGTAAATTTGTGTTAAAACCTTTAAACACCAAGTTTTTGATTAAACTTGATCAAATCACCGAATTAAAGTCTGAAATTTTGAATATATGATCACGAAATGCTAACAAACTTGATTAAATCACTCAATTAAAGTCTGTTTTCGGTTGAAATTATTTTTTTGAAAAAAAAAATTTGAATTTTTTTTCAATCACATGTGATTGGATTTGACATGCAGAATCACATATGATTGGGTTTTACAATCACATGTGATTGGGTTTTACAATCACATGTGATTGGAATTGAAATGCTAAATTTAAAAAAAATTAAATTTTTTTTTTAAAAAAAAAAATTAAAATTTTTTTTTAAAAAAACATTTTTTAAAAAAAAATTTTAATTTTTTTTTTTTGAAATTTTTTTTCAATCACATGTGATTGTCGCGCCACATGTCGCGCTCTGATTGGTCCGTTGATTTTCAAACAAATTATTGGATTCAAGTAATTACAACTCATGTTATTGTAGTGATATGATACATGGCACTGTTTATTCAAGTAATGTATATTTATAAACACACCTAAATGAATCCTTAACAAGTCGTCCGCACCAAATCGCCCCATGCTCACTTCTACATAATACTTAATCTTGTTCTTAATGCATTCATATACATTATAATTTCTTAAAATTGTTAGTAAAAATACCATTACCGTTTGAAATTAAGTACCACTCGGTAAACTAACAATTCACATGCTGGTCCATACGGGTCAACGGATCACGTGGACTAATCACCAATTTGGCCTATTATTCACGTACCACAAAAACAACAACCCACTAAATTTTTTGGTGAACTACCCACCAATACTTTTTCCACACATGAAACCCACTTAATAATGGAGTTCACTCCAACACATTATAGTATCCAAATAGATAATTGAGTGTTGATTAGTTAAGAACATGATCATCTAGTTTATTGACTAACACTTGATTAAAGTTATAAATAACTAATTTATATTTGGTTTCAAAAATAAAAAGTGTATTATAAAAATGAATAATTAAATTGAATTTATCAAGAATTTCGATCTTTTTTTTAAGGCCGGAATCAATAATTTCGATTTGCATCAGAATAATTAAGTCGTTGTGTGTTGATGTTGCCTTGTGTCATTTTGCGCTAATATGTCAAACCTACTCAAGAACAAGTCTAGAGGTAGATAAATAAACACGTCAAATTAAATAGTACGTACATCGGTACATGTTCAACATGGATTAAAATGTATTGAAATAACCGCTCTATTATTGCATATATATTGTTCACAATTTTTGTAAATTATATGTAATAAACAGAATTAATGAAGTTAAAATTTTAGACTTATGAAACGTAACTCAGGCTCAACGCGTTTTATATATGAATATGGTTATGGGACGTTGTTCTCCAATGTTTTCAAGATTAATGTTTGATTACGGGTAACACGGGGCTTCGAATACTTGTTTTACTCTCCAATGGCAAAGTAATTTGTGACAAACCGGTGGTACGAACCAAGTTTCTTCTTGAGTAGCCGCTTTTTTATTTCTTACTCGTACAGTGGAAGCGTGCTTGGGAGAGAAGATGAGGTTTTTGAGGTTAGCGCACCAACGAGGAAGCAGAAAGTTGAAAAGATGGTAGACTTCAAGGTGGTGATTGTGTTCTCACTAGGGTACCTTGATGAATGGTTTACAAAAGGGGTCTATTGGGGTTTTCTTATTGTTGGTAAAGGAAATCATAGAGAGATGGGGATGATAAGTACGAGTGATCGTTGACATGTGAGTTCGGGTTTGGACGTGTCTAGATCGATATGTGAGACGATGTAGTCTCATGAAAGAATCCTATAATTGAAGAGTCGCATACTTCATTTGGCGAAAGAATCCAAGATGGCCCAAGCTAGTAACTAATAGATTGGATTATTTCTCGACAGTATGTTTGGCGTTGAAAGACTTCACTTACTCGTAGGATAACGAGTGAAGTGCGGCGTGATTCAGGTGGTTTATCTAGCGGTATCGAAAGGAGTTGGTAATCAGCTAGTCTAGAGTTATTGTGGGGTTTGAATAAACATAGTTGACATGTTGGTGAAGGTTGTTTAATGTCTCATTCAAGTGGGAGATCCTTGAGTGTGAAGTTTGAATTAGAAAAGGAAACGAAGATGCAAGAAAAATTCTACTAAAACAAGGAAGCTAGAAAAGGAGTTGGTTTCTGACCGAGTCTCGCGACTGGGATCATTCCCTCGCAGTCATGAAGTAGCATCAGGAGAGTCGGAATTGGATTTTAATTAGGACTTTGTGTTTGTATCTAATTCGTTGAAGTTTAGCACTATAAATATAGCCCATGTACTTGTAGCTTATGTGCACGAAAATTGTAACGGAAAATCTCTGTATTGCGCCCGTGGACTAAGCCATTCTCTATGTTTTGGAGTTGAAATAAAACCACATTATATTTGTGTCGTTTATGTATTTATTTATCGTTCATACATTTTAACTATTTCGTTTGTTGTTTATGGGTTATGTGATTGACTGATACCACAATTACATGTCTTATCTGGGGTCCTGTAAATCCTAACACATACCATATATGAAAGATCATTTCAATCCATATATTATAGAGAAAGACAGAGTTATATATTTTAAGGTATAAACTTTTATAAGGGTTATTTATCGAGAACTATTAATCACTACTCATTTTTAACCCATTTCAATCTACCTACTTTTTCATATTCTATATGGGATGAAGACCTTTTTTTGTAATAAATCGTCACACATTAGATAGAACTTGTAAGTTGAGTCCCTTATAAGGTAACTCTCATCTTTATCAGAAACGATGCTTTTTGAGGCTACAAGCACAACCAATTCCATGAGAACTCTGTAGCTAAGCGTGCTCGAGCGGAAGTAGTACTAGGATGGGTGACTTCCTGGGAGTCCTCATGTGGTCTCCAAGAAAAAATTTTACGCCTACGAGCAAAGTGGACAATATTGTGGTCGTGGTAAAAAGAGATGTTATAGATGGTATCAAAGCACTAGCCTCTTGGGGTGTGACGGACACTCGACTCGTACATCTTCTGAGGTATAAATCATGGGTATCAATTTGTTTCAGCCTGACGAGACGTCAGGATTCTAAGTGGGAAAGTTTGTGATAACTCATCCCACATCGGATAAAATTTATATTTAGCTGGGTTTCCTAGCTATAATTCACCTACTTGTCTTCCTTTTTACGAGTAAGTGGTAAGTATAACTCAGGTTCGTATTTTTGTATGTTTGCTCAGTAATGTGGGATAAAAGTGCCTTAATAGTTAACCCTAGCGACAAGTGGTGATAGATTAAGATTAACTTAGGTAACGTAAATAGAATACTCATGGAGGATTGTTAAAAGAGTTTAACTTCCTAAAATGAACACTAAACCTCAATCAATCGGGCTATGCACCTAATCGATTTGTCACTAAGAGTTTAGGCTTTGAAGATTCTGGCTAAGACGGATATCCTACTCCCAACGTTAACCTTAGAGGGTTTAAACGACCTTATGGATAGGTACATGAATAAAGTGGTATATCCCTAAAGGAAAGTCTCATCTTTTCTTAATCCTAGTTGGTTTAACTACAGTAACGTTCCTCCATTTAATACTAAGCTATGCCTTAACATTAACAGATGTGCAATCTTATATATTCTAAGGTACTGCTAATTAGAGTAGAGGTCTCTCCTTTGCGATCACTTACTCAACCCCGGATTATCTTACAACATCTTCAAGAACGTTGCTTCTGACGCGAATCATGCTTTTGAGTAAGCCAGTGTTCACTGAACTCTATATTGCCTACTCTAGTCACAACTTAAACGGGCAGCTCTTCTTTGACGGATCAAATGATTAACCGTACGTAGGTACTATATCCCTATTGTGACATTAAGCACACATAACTACTTAAATTATATCCTAGGGTTGATCAGGTCCTAATACTAGGTTATAGCCATGTGAATAAGTGGAAAGGGTGATCCGTAAATAGACTTCTAAACCGTCAAGGTTTCAGCATAACAATAGAATAAGTTTCAGATAAGATAATCAACATGTAATAAACATTTGCAACGGATAGATAACCATGCAAGATTAAAGCAACTTAAAGTAAAAAGATAACTTTATTAAATTAAGGAAAGCATTCACCGTTTATAGACGAGATCTGGACCATTACAAGTGCTGACATCCTCTAGACCGCTCCTAGTACAATCTTCGACTTTCGCCTCCAGGTACTTAATTTCCCGTTCGGACGTGAGAAGGCCTTGAAAGCTCTAGTAAGAGAAAGTGTATTGTAGTGAGAGAGTGAAAAGAGGTGTGTGAAAAATGGATGACAAAAGCTCCTTGAATAAGCTTGGAATTTGTCCGCATGCCGCTGGCAAGCCGTATGGCAGGCCGTATGGCCAGGCCGTATGAGCTGGCAAGCCGTTTTAAATGCCCGTTTTCCAAGGCCATATGGCAGGCCGTTTTACATACTGGCAGGCCGTATGGTAAGCTGTATGTCTAACAACCCGTCCTAATCCATCTAGACGAATACATTACATTTGGTTACATCGCGAGGTACTTGACCTCTATATGATACATTTTACAAATATTACATTCGTTTTTAAAAGACAAACTTTCATTACATCGAAAGTTGACGGCATGCATACCATTTCATAATATATCCAACTATAATTGACTTAATATTAATCTTGATGAGCTCAACGACTCGAATGCAACGTCTTTTGAAATATGTCATGAATGACTCCAAGTAATATCTCTAATATGAGCAAGTGCACAGCGGAAGATTTCTTTCATACCTGAGAATAAACATGCTTTAAAGTGTCAACCAAAAGGTGGGTGAGTTCATTAGTTTATCATAAACAATCATTTCCAATAATATAATAGACCACAGGATAGTCATATTTGGAAAACAATCTGTGCAGGTCTGCTCACTGCTGTAAAATCATTCATACGATATATAAACACCTGGTAATCGACCTTAACAAGATGCATATAGAATATCCCATCATTCCGGGACATCCACCGGACATGATAAAAAAACATCGAAGTACTAAAGCATCCGCTACAATGGATGCAGTTTGTTAGGCCCAATAGATCTATCTTTAGGATTCGCATCAATTAGGGGCTCGGTTCCCTAATTCTTAGATTACCGGGCTAAAAGGGGCATATTCGGCTTCGATCCATTCAACCATATAATGTAGTTTCGATTACTTGTGTCTATTTCGTAAAACATTTATAAAAGTGCATGTATTCTCAGTCCCAAAAATATATATTGCAAAAGCATTTAAAAAGGGAGTTATGAAACTCACAATACGATATTTTGTAGTAAAAATATGCATACGACGAAACTGAACAATGTAAGGTTGACCTCGGATTCATGAACCTATATCAAATATATATATTAACACGTTGTAATATTAATCAACTAAGTTTATAATATATATAGAGTAATATCCTTATATATAGTTATATTAATCTTTATGATTTGTTATAATACTTATATGTATATACTTTCATAAATGTTACATTAATAAAAATAATACTATATTAGTTAATATATTAGAAATTTAGTATATTTATGATATATGGAATAAATATATATTTTATATAAATCTCCTCTGTTTGTAAAAATAATAATAATAATAATAATAATAATAATAATAATAATAATAATAATAATAATAATAATAATAATAATACTCTCAATAATAATACTAATACTAATAATAATAATACAAATATAATAATAATAATATTAATAATAATTTTTATCAAAATTATACTAATAGTAATAATAAGAATAAGAGTAATTATAAAATAATAATAATAATATTGTTGATGATACTATTAATTACAATAATATTAGTAATAATATATCAATTTATTTATATATATATTTTAATATTAATATTACTAATATACATTTTAATATTGAAAGTAATGATAATATTACTACAACAAATATAATTTATATTAAACTTATTATATCAAATATTAATATTACCTATTATCAATTATGTAAAATTAATATTTAAATATGGAATATATATATATATATATATATATATATATATATATATATATATATATATATATATATATTGATAACAACTTAATAATTCTATATATTATTTTGCATTTATAATTCCAATTGTTTAAAGTGTATTTTATATACCCAGAATATATATATATATATATATATATATATATATATATATATATATATATATATATATATATATATATATATATATATATATATATATATATATATATATAGGGTCATAATCAAGAGGAAAATACTTTTTTGGGGGGAAGGGGGAAGCAAATTTTTTTTTTTCGTTTTTTGAAAAAACTTTGTTCACGAACATTATAGATTATTTGAAAATATGAACATATAAAAAAGACACTTTGTGATGAATGTCATTATTTTGGCGGGAAAACGCTCGAAGAAAAAAATAAAAACATTCAATGCAATGAATGTTTTGCTGCTGAATTTATTTGCGTCATTTTGTTTTCATCATGTATGAAGTGTTTTTTTCGAATTTAACCCGATTTAGAGTTTAGGATTTAGGGTTTAGGGTTTTCGGGTTTACTTCGTAAACCCCCAACCCAAAACCCTAAACCCTAAATCCTAAACTCTAAACCGTTCGTGTTAAAATATTCAATTTAAACCCTAATTTCTAAACCCTAAACCCTTATTTCTAAACCCCAAACCCTAATTACTAAACCCTAATAGTTAAATCCTAATTTATAACCCCCTAATTTCTAAACCCTAATTTCTAACCCCTTAAAAAAAACTCGGCAGCAAAACAATCAATGCATTGAATGTTTTTATTTTTTTCTTCGAGCGTTTTCCCGCCAAAATAATGACATTCATTACAAAGTGTCTTTTTTAAATGTTCATATTTTCATCTAATCTATAATGTTCGTGAACAAAGTTTTTTCAAAAAATGAAAAAAAATTACTTCCCCCACTTCCCCCAAAAAAAGTGATACCCTCTTGATTAAATATATATATATATATATATATATATATATATATATATATATATATATATATATATATATATATATACATATTTATTTACACACAATTGTTCGTGAATCGTCGGGCATGGTCAAAGATTAACTGAATCCATGTAAACAATTCAAAAATTTTGAGACTCGGTTTAACAGACTTTGCTTATCGTGTCGAAATCATAATAAGATTAAGTTTAAATTTGGTCGGAAATTTCCGGGTCGTCACAGTACCTACCCGTTAGAGAAATTTCTTTCCGAAATTTGATTGGGATGGTCATGGCTGACAATAAGTATGTTTTCATGACTCATACGAGTTGATAAATAGAGTTTTATCATTATTGAGTAATATGGATAAAACAATTTGTTTATGTGAAGAGTACGAATGAAGCTATCACAAAAGAGTGAAATGAGTAAATAGCGTTTCGTCAAATCTTTTGACGTAGATATGGTTGATTTCTGGAATTCAAGGGATTTAGAGAAAATTTTCGTAATAAGATTTGATCCTTCGGTAATTAAAGAAATTAGGATTTTCTATGGTTAAATACAATAATCTATTTCGATTGCTCTGTCAAATATTTCACTATAAATCCATTCTCTTCGTTTCCTTTATATTTTGGAGTTACATACTTTTATTTTCTCTTTCTGACTTTAAGTCAAGCGAATAATAGTCCAGAATCCGTAGGTATGAAGTTTCGAATGAACATGACTGATGTTCTAAGAGAGAAATTGTAATAGCACGATCTTGATTGGTTAATTTACCAGAATTCAAGGGAAAAAATAGAACTATCAAGAAGATATGTTCTTGATATGTTTGGAGACTAGGTAGAATGTAAGAGTCGTGTAACATGGCACATGATGATGTTATGGTCTGTGAATTATCACGTCCCATTAGAAACTCAGCATGACTTACTGTAATATAATCACGTTGATCAAGTGTCATTATATTATACTAACTCATGCATCAATTTTCAACACTACTTCAAAAAAATTCACAATTTAAACTCGAAGGTTCAGAATATAGAAACTAAACAGTTTCCTTTATGATGTAATACAGATAGCGCATAGAGGTAATGATTACAGATAAGAATACTTATGAAATATCTTCAGAAATATAGAGGATATTTATAATGAAAGATACGATGATATCTTAGAATATCTAAGGTCAGAGGATGATGAAGAATATTGTCCGCAAGGGTTTAGAGTAAGGAGCAAGGTATTCGCTAAAGATTTCATCAGCTTTTTCAAAATTCAGAAAACTGATTCATAGGCTAAAGCGCTTTTCAAAAATTCAGAATTGAAGTTTTGTAAATCCAGGAGTTACACATTATATGTATATATAACTGTTGAAGTGAAAATGCTTGCGAGATTCGAGATTGATGATTGATGATTCCCGATTGTTGGTATGGCAATTATTGTTACAAGATGTAGATGGATGAGTATATGATAGGGTTTTAATGAACAATATAATGATTCTTCGGAGAGACTTAAGTCAACGAGTAATGAATTTACTGGTAAGTTTACTGCTAATGTGTTGGAATATAAACGGTTTCCCCGGTAACAATAAAAGAGCACGCATATATATCAAGGTTATAATAAGGTTGTTTCGGATGAAAAGTCAAAGTTGACTTGCTGGAGCTGTGACAAAATTTGCTACTTTGAAAGGGATTACCAAGTTATTTTGGATAATAATAACACTAAGGAATTAGCACAGCTACGTGTTAAACGTTTACTTAGTTTTCGTGAGTTTTTCAGATGCATAGCTATATGCATAAATCTTTCTTTCCATAGATGAAGTGCGGTTGGTTCATCCTCTGGATTGAGGTGTTTTCAAGAATCATGAAAGGTTTGAACGCGAATTGTAATCGTCAAGATACAAATGAGGTTTAAGATAAAATCAAGTGACAAACTTGAAGAAATGTTTGATTTCATATGTTATAATCAATATTTTAATTCATTTTAATTGTCCAATGTTAGTAGTCCACAGTTAATAGTCCACAATTAGTAGTTCAACAATTCATATATAGTTTAATATATAATATTCGAATTAATTAATACATGTCGTGACCCATTGTATACATGTCTCAGACTCGATCACAACTCAAAGTATATATATTATTTTAGAATCAACCATAACCCTGTATAGCTAACTCGGTCATTACCGCATATAGAGTGTCTATGGTTATTCCAAATAATATATATAGATGCGTCGATATGATATGTCAAAACATTGTATACGTGTCCTGATATTTAAAATACGTAAATAATAGTATTTAAATGACGATAAATAAAGTGCGTAAAATAAATAACAGAAATTAAATGACGATAAATAAAATTGCGAGAATTAAAATTTCGATAAATAAATTGCGGGAAATAAAATGTAATACGGAATTAACAGTTAGCTAAGAACAGTTAACTAGGATTTTGTTAGCGTGGATTCTTAACAAAATTCCTTATAGTTAATTTGTCTGTTTCTAACAAATTTTATTTTGTCAAATGTTTTCTTCATTATGCCACTTGTTGGATTCTGATAGGTCAATATCCAAATATGAAATTGAATGAAAATGGTTATTTTGCGGTGAACGGATACAGATATATCTGTGGTTGTAAGTAGGATAGTAAATGACTTTTGAATCAGTTTCGAAGAATGTACAGTGTAACTTATTAATGTGAAATCTAAATATTCCTCGGGTATTACCTACCCGTTAAAATATTTTCACCATTAACATTTTGTACAAAAGAATTTTTAATTACAATCTTTATGAAAACATATATACATATATATTTTCTTCAGATGTAATCATGGATTTAATGAGTTAATATGATATTAAACTCATCTGATTTACGGTTAGAACTAGGGTACATAATCTCTAAAACTTAGAGATTACATAATCTCCATATCGAACGAAGATAAATGAGGTAGAACGATACGTAGAACGAAGATCATACTCGAAGCACAGATGGTGATATTGAGGCATGTGATGTTGAAACTTGGGTGGTTGGTGGTACTGTTGGTGCTGGTAATGTTGCTGAAGCTGGTAAGTTTTGCACCATATTCTCCAAATTAATTACTAGAGCGCGAAGTTCGTTGACTTCTTCTATTACCCCAGAATGATTGACGGTTGGAACGAGCGGATGAATAAGGTTCAGAATTTGGGATATCATATAATCGTTGTGGGATATCCTGGCAATGAGGGTGAATATGGTGTTTTGAACAGGTTCACCGGTAAATGCTTCAGGTTCTTCACCAAGAGGTGTATTTGGTTGGTGGAAGGGATCGCCTTCTTCGTGTCTCCATTGATTAAGTCGACTATGAACCCATCCCCAGTTCATTCAGAATTGGTGATGACTGATTTATTGATCCATCCTGGTTATACTGCTTTCGGAGCTCAAGTGTGTTTCCATATCGGAATAGCTGTCGGAATCCGAGGAACTTGAACTAGTGGCGAGTTCCATTTCGTATGATTGAGTAAAGGGTTTTTCAATATGAAATGATTTTCGGATATCGGATGATATTCTAATTACATAGAATACCTATACATATTACAAAAGATCCCGTAGATTACGAAGAAAATTAAGGAAACGTGTCAGATAAAGTCTACAGTAACAGATACGCTAAGATATGGATTAGCAGATATGCTAAGATATGAATTTGTCTATACACTATTCATGCAATCAATGCAGTAAGATGTGTCTAGACTAAGAATGATAAACGGGTAATTTCCTAAGGATGATAAACAGATGATTTTCGACACGAAATGATAAGCAAATCTTTTGACATGCAGACACGGTCGAAGTCCATACTCATTAATGTATCCTAACAACTACTAGTTAGACACACTAATGCAAAACCTGGTTCGCTAAGACCACCGCTCTGATACCAACTGAAACGACCCGTCCTAATCCATCTGGACGAATACATTACATTTAGTTACATCGCGAGGTACTTGACCTCTATATGATACATTTTACAAATATTGCATTCGTTTTTAAAAGACAAACTTTTATTACATCGAAAGTTGACGGCATGCATACCATTTCATAATATATCCAACTATAATTGACTTAATATTAATCTTGATGAACTCAATGACTCGAATGCAACATCTTTTGAAATATGTCATGAATGACTCCAAGTAATATCTCTAATATGAGCAAGTGCACAGCGGAAGATTTCTTTCATACCTGAGAATAAACATGCTTTAAAGTGTCAACCAAATGGTGGGTGAGTTCATTAGTTTATCATAAACAATCATTTCCAATAATATAATAGACTACAGGATACTCATATTTCGAAAACAATCTGTGCAGGTCTGCTCACTGCTGTAAAATCATTCATACGATATATAAACACATGGTAATCGACCTTAACAAGATGCATATAGAATATCCCATCATTCCGGGACATCCATCGGACATGATAAAAAAACATCGAAGTACTAAAGCATCTGCTACAACAGATGGGGTTTGTTAGGCCCAATAGATCTATCTTTAGGATTCGCGTCAATTAGGGGCTCGGTTCCCTAATTCTTATATTACCAGGCTAAAAGGGGCATACTCGGCTTCGATCCATTCAACCATATAATGTAGTTTCGATTACTTGTGTCTATTTCGTAAAACATTTATAATAGCGCATGTATTCTCAGTCCCAAAAATATATATTGCAAAAGCATTTAAAAAGGGAGTAATGAAACTCACAATACGATATTTTATAGTAAAAATATGCATACGACGAAACTGAACAATACAAGGTTGGCCTCGGATTCACGAACCTATATCAAATATATATATTAACAAGTTGTAATATTAATCAACTAAGTTTATAATATATATAGATTAATATCCTTATATATAGTTATATTAATCTTTATGATTTGTTATAATACTTATATGTATATACTTTCATAAATGTTACATTAATAAAAATAATACCATATTAGTTAATATATTAGAAATTTAGTATATTTATGATATATGGAATAAATATATATTTTTATATAAATCTCCTATGTTTGTAAAAATAATAATAAATAATAATAAATAATTATAATAATATTAATAATGATAAAACTAATAATAATAATAATGATATTGATACTTTTAATGATAATTCTCATAAAAATAATAAAATAATAATAATAATAATAATAATAATAATATCAATACTAATACTAATACTAATAATAATAATAATAATAATAGAAATATAATAATAATAATATTAATAATAATAATAATTTTTATCAAAATTATACTAATAGTAATAATAAGAATACGAGTAATTATAAAATAATAATAATATTGTTGATGATACTATTAATTATAATAATATTAATAATAATATAACAATTTATTTATATATATATTTTCATATTAATATTACTAATATACATTTTAATATTGAAAGTAATGATAATATTACTACAATAAATATAATTTATAATTAAACTTATTATATCAAATATTAATATTACCTATTATCAATTATGTAAAATTAATATTTAAATATGGAATTTATATATATATATATATATATATATATATATATATATATATATATATATATATATATATATATATATATATATATATATATATATATTGATAACAACTTAATAATTCTATATATTATTTTGCATTTTTAATTCCAATTGATTAAAGTGTATTTTATATACCCAGAATATTATATATATATATATATATATATATATATATATATATATATATATATATATATATATATATATATATATATATACACATATTTATTTACACACAATTTTTCGTGAATCATCGGGCATGGTCAAAGATTAACTGAATCCATGTAAACAATTCAAACATTTTGAGACTAAGTTTAACAGACTTTGCTTATCGTATCGAAATCATAATAAGATTAAGTTTAAATTTGGTCGGAAATTTTCGGGTCATCACAGTATAGCCTGCCCTGGTCAGCTTGTTTCCTGGATCATATTTTGATTTCCTTGGTCGTATCTTGTCTTTCATCGTTTTTGCTCTAGAATCTTCGTTTTAACTCCGATTTTCTTGATTCTTTCTGCATCGCCTTTGTAATTACTTAGTCTACAAAATTAACCGAAAAGACGATTATTTTGGCAACAAAGTTTGGAACTTTATGGTTTTAGGGCTCAATATCGAGGGTAAAAACATGACTTTTTAGCCGATATCAAATATCCCACACTTAGACTTTGCTTGTCCTCAAGCAAACTTTCGAGCTTTTAGCACATAGGATTCCTATTCGTAGTGATCAAGCGATCTTTGTTTCGCAAGGCATAAGAGCGAACACTTGGTTTTATCCTTTTTGTTATTCCCGAATCTTTTTTCGCAAGCATGAGAGGAGGTTACATAACTAAGGCTATCTCACTCGGGTCACTCAATTCACTAAAGTATATCGGGTGTCCTATAGTTCTAAGAAATAAAATCGCTCATAGCCAGTTGATAATGCTAAAAACAAACATATATTTCATAGCATTATTCCTCAAGAAAGACAAGCTTTTAGTTGCAATTGTTCTATTTACAAGTGATATTCGTTTAAATAATAAAAGGTGAAGACAAAAGACAGATTCAACGAATTGAAGACGCAAACGACCAAAAAGCTCAAAAGTACAAAATACAATCAAAGAGGTTCCAATTATTGATAAGAAACGTCTCGAAATTACAAGAGTACAAGATTCAAAACGTAAAGTACAAGATATTAAATTGTACGCAAGGACGTTCGAAAATCCGGAACCGGGACCAGAGTCAACTCTCAACGCTCGACGCAACGGACTAAAAATTACAAGTCAACTATGCACATAAATATAATATAATATTTAAATAATTCTTATAATTATTTATATATTATAATAAATAATAAAAACCGTCGGCAAGAAAGACTCCAAACTGGACTGAGCTGTAATTTCAATCTCCGCAACTCGCGGAGTTTGAAGGCCAAAAATGCCGCGAGTCGCGGAGCCCCAAGTTTTGAAAGTCCCTATAAAAGCAACCGAATTCTGAGCATTTTTGATCATCTTTTTCTTCTTCTCTCATAATACTACGTAAATATTTATATTTATATTTTAATTTTAATTTTAATTTTAATTATAATTCTAATAATAAGGGTATGTTAGCGAATGTTGTAAGGGTGTAAGTCGAAATTCTGTCCGTGTAACGCTACGCTATTTTTAATCATTGTAAGTTATGTTCAACCTTTTTAATTTAATGTCTCGTAGCTAAGTTATTATTATGCTTATTTAATCCGAAGTAATCATGATGTTGGGCTAATTACTAAAATTGGGTAATTGGACTTTGTACCATAATTTGGGTTTGGATAAAAGAACGACACTTGTGGAAATTAGACTATGGGTTATTAATGGGTTTTATATTAACTAAACAATACCTTGTTAATTTAATATACAAACTTATAATTCGACGTATTTATATATAACCACATACGCTTGACTGGGTACGGTGGGCGGGATATCTATAAATACCAACAATTATTCATTTTACCGGACACGGAACTGGATTAATAGTTAATAGACTTGTTGAAACATGGGTGAATTACATTCAAGGGTAATTGGTGTAATTGTTAACAAAATAGTAAAACCTTGGTTTATACGCAGTCGATAACCTGGTGTATTCATTAAACAAAGTATTAAAACCTTGTTACAATTCGAATCCCCAATTAGTTGGAATATTTGACTTCAGGAATAAGAATAATTTGACGAAGGCTTTCGCTCTTTATATTTATGACTGATGGACTATTATGGACAAAATCCGTATGGACATATTAAATAATCCAGGATAAAGGACAATTAACCCATGGGCATAAAACTAAAATCAACACGTCAAACATCATGATTACGGAAGTTTAAATAAGCATAATTCTTTTATTTCATATTTAATTTCCTTTATTTTATATTTAATTGCACTTCTAATTATCGCATTTTTATTGTTATTATATTTAATTGCACTTTTAATTATCGTACTTTTTAATTATCGCAAGTTTATTTTATCGCACTTTTATTATTCGCAATTTCATTATCGTTATTTACTTTACGCTTAAATTTAAGTCTTGTATTTATATTATTTTACATTTGGTTTTAACTGCGACTAAAGTTTTAAAATCGACAAATCGGTCATTAAACGGTAAAAACCCCCCCTTTATAATAATAATATTACTTATATATATATATTTGTATTTTTATAAAAGTAAACTAATATAGCGTTAAGCTTTGTTTAAAGATTCCCCTGTGGAACGAACCGGACTTACTAAAAACTACACTACTTTACGATTAGGTACACTGCCTATAAGTGTTGTAGCAAGGTTTAAGTATATCCATTCTATAAATAAATAAATATCTTGTGTAAAATTGTATCGTATTTAATAAGTATTTCCTTGTAAAATTTAATAGTATTTTATATACACCTCGCGAAACATCAAGTATTTTTGGCGCCGCTGCCGGGGAACTACTCTTAAAAGCCGGAAGCGCAACGCTAATATAAAAATAAAAAAATAAAAAAAAAGTTAGTTTACTTTTATTAAAATTCATTTTTTATAAAAATACGTTTTAAATATTCGAAAATATAAAAAGAAAAACAAAAATATGGGTATTTTTAAGATTTTGATAAATATTTAAGTTTTATAAAGTTTCTTTAGTTTGTAAAAATATAAGTTTTATTTAATTTATTTTATAAATATATTTTATAAATATAAAAAACCGAAAAAAAAATATAAATATATATAAATCTATTTTTTTTATTGTTATAAAGTATTTTATTTTTATCTTAGTTATTAAAGATAAGTTTTATTTAAATTATATAAATATTTTAATTAATATAAACAGAAAATATAAAAACAGAAAACAGAAAAAAAAAAAAAAAATAAAGAAAAACGCGTCGAATTTTAAACCTGTCAGTTGAATTTCTGAACCCCGCGAGTCGCGGGGTTTGGTGCCTTGAATACCGCAACTCGCGGAGGGGACCTGACACCAACAGGAAGCCCTAATCCTGCATTTATTACGGAGTATTATTAATTATTATTAATTAATTTGTAATTAGGGTTAAATATTTAATTAATTTAGTATTTAATTTAAGTTTTAATTAATTTGTATTATTTAGTATTAATTAGTTTAATTAATTTATAAAATTAGTAGTTTTAATAAATAAATAATATAAAAATAATATTTTTATAAAAATTGTACTTTTTACAACTTTTTGTATATTTTTATATTTTATCCCTTTTTAATTGTTTTAGCATAATATTTATATTTTTAGCTCATATTTAGTTTTAAACATAGTTTTTGCCATAGTTATTTTTACTTCTAGATTTTTAGGCTTTGCCGTAGAATTCCTTAAGTGCTTTTTCTTTAGACTAAGATTTAGGTGCTTTAGAATTTTGCGACGCCTTTTTAAGTTTTAGTTTCTTTTTAAGTTATTTCCATTTGGGATATAGTTTTTCCTGTAAGCTTTAATATTTTTAGACACCTTTTACTATGTACCAATTATCATTCCAATTAGTTATCTCAATTTGCGATTATAATTTTAAGTTAGTTGTAGTAATAAGGTTAGGTTAGTCAAGTATTTTTAATTTTTATAAGTTTCTTTTATTTTTCCGTCATCTTTTATTTTTCAACCATTTTTCTTTTTCTACCTTTTTCGACGAACTCTTTTTCTTTCTTATTTCTCGCTATTCTAGTTTTAGGACATAGATTTTTATTCTACTTCTTATCTAAATTTCTTAAAATTACGAAATTTATTTTAAGTGGTTAAATTGATAGACATCAAAATTTTCTGGTTCGTAGTAATAGTTGGATTTGTACGTGGACCGGGTTATTGGAGCCAAACAGTCCTCAATTATATTGAGACCAAACGAATCCTGCCCCTCTGCTGCATCTTTTGGCTATTCGAAACGTGGGCAAAATCAGAAAAGTCTATTGATTGGATAACTTATTATAATTTTTCTTTCCTTTTAAAAACTAATAGGATATTCAGTGAATGCACCGAGCAAGACGTTCACCACCTTTTGTACGTTCACCACCTGTAACTAGATCAAGACATTTAGCAAATATTACTGCCGTTGATTTCTCTTTAGAATCGTCATCCAGTCGACCAAGTACTTCAGTTCAAATTTCCGATAATCCATTTTTTGAACCCGACCTCACAATTGAGAATCCGGAGAATATTCAGGAACGGTTCGTAGATCCTGAACCACTAAACTTTCCTCTGGAACCACCAATCATTCAAACAGAGATTGTTGAGGAACGAACCATTAAATCAGAATCCTCTAGTGATTCCGATTCAACAAATTCAATTATGGAGAATCTGGAACCTTTAAGTATGGAAGACCGAATGAGAGCTAAACGCACTGGCCAAGGTCACGCAATTACTCATCCAGACATTAATGCGCCAGATTATGAAATCAAAGGACAAATTCTACACATGGTGACTAATCAATGCCAATTTAGTGGTGCACCGAAAGAAGATCCAAATGAACATCTACGTACCTTTAATAGGATCTGCACACTATTTAAAATCCGAGAAGTGGAGGATGAACAGATATATCTCATGTTATTTCCCTGGACTTTAAAGGGAGAAGCCAAAGATTGGTTGGAATCGTTACCTGAAGGGGCGATCGATACATGAGATGTTTTAGTTGACAAATTTCTTAAACAATTCTTTCCAGCATCTAAAGCCGTAAGACTTCAAGCAGAAATTGTTACGTTCACACAGAAACCGAATGAAACTCTATATGAGGCGTGGACAAGATATGGAAAGTTGTTAAGAGGATGTCCGCAACATGGTTTAGACACCTGTCAAATAGTACAAATATTCTACCAAGGATGCGACATCACTACAAGGAAAGACATAGATATAGTAGCTGGTAGTTCTATTATGAAGAAAACCGAAACTGATGCTTACAAAATTATTGATAACACTGCTTCCCACTCACATGAGTGGCACCAAGAAAAAGATATCGTTAGATCATCTAAAGCAGCTATAGCCGATTCTAGCCATGACTTAGATTCCATTTCTGCAAAGATAGATGTTGTTGAGAGACGAATGGAAAAGATGACTAAAGATATTCACTCAATACGAATTAGTTGTGAGCAGTGTGGAGGACCACATTTGACAAAAGATTGTCTCAGTATTGAATTAACAATGGAAAAAAGAGAGAATATTTCATACATAAACCAAAGGCCTGGAAATAATTATCAGAATAATTATCAACCGCCAAGACCGATTTACAATCAAAACCAGAATTATAACAGAAATATTCCATACAACAACCAACAAGGTCCTAGCAATCAACAAGTATCCAATAATACTTACAACCAGCAAAGACCTAATTTTCAAAACAAACCACCACAACAAACCGATGATAAAAAGCCGAATTTAGAAGATATGATGACGAAGCTAGTTGAAACTCAAACGTAGTTTTTCACATCTCAGAAACAAACCAATGAACAAAATGCTCAAGCATTTAGAAATCAACAAGCTTCTATTCAAAATCTAGAACAAGAAGTAAGTAACCTAGCAAGGTTAATAGGTGAAAGAAAACCGGGAAGTCTACCTAGTGATACAAATGCTAACCCCCGGAATGAAACAGCTAAAGCTATTACCACAAGAAGTGGTACAACACTTAAACCACCGGAAATACCTGTAACTTCTGATGAAACTATTCCTACTCCACAAGAACCACAACCTGATCAAGATAAGGAAAAAGAACCGGTAGTTGAAAAGGTTAACGAAGATAACACAGTTAAGGCTAAACCTTATGTTAAACCATACCAACCACCACTTCCTTACCCGAGTAAAATGAAGAAAGAGAAACTTGAAGTCGAGCAATCCAAATTCTTGGATATGTTTAAACAGATAAATGTAAATCTTCCTTTCATTGATGTGATTTCAGGAATGCCTAGATATGCTAAATTCTTGAAAGATCTAATCTCAAATAGAAATAAAATGGAAGAACTCTCGGCTGTTACTATGAATGCTAATTGTTCAGCAGTACTGTTGAATAAGATACCAGAAAAACTATCTGATCCAGGAAGTTTCACAATTCCATGTTTTTTGGGTAGTCTTAGTTCAATAGAAGCATTGGCAGACTTAGGTGCTAGTATAAATTTAATGCCGTATTCACTATACGCTAAACTAGACCTTGGAGAATTAACACCAACCAGAATAAGTATACAACTAGCCGATAGATCAATAATATATCCTAGAGGGATAATGGAGAACATGCTAGTTAAAGTTGGTACTTTAGTATTTCCAGTAGATTTTGTTGTTCTGGACATAGAAGAAGATTCTCAAGTTCCTCTCATATTAGGAAGACCATTCTTAAACACAGCTAAAGCAATGATAGACGTGTTCGGTAAGAAATTGACCATAAGTATAGAGGATGAGAGTGTTACCTTTTCAGTTGATAGAGCAATGCAACAACCACAATCTGCAGATGATACATGTTATTATATTCAAACTATAGATGCACATGCAGAATTATTAGAAGAATTTCCAGAATTACAAGGAACAGGAGAATGTTCTTTAGGAGAAGGTAATGAACCAATTGATGAAGCTGAAATGTTAGCTACACTTATAGCTAATGGATATGAACCAACAACAGAAGAAATCCAAATGCTAAAAGAAGAAGACAGATATCGATACAAATCATCGATAGAAGAACCTCCGAAATTAGAGTTAAAGCCACTTCCAAACCATTTGGAATACGCTTATTTACATGGTGAATCTGAATTACCTGTAATAATATCGTCTTCTCTTACTGAAAATGAGAAATCACAACTCATTTCTGTGTTGAAATCTCATAAACCAGCCATTGCATGGAAGATTTATGATATTAAAGGAATAAGTCCTTCGTATTGCACACATAAAATCCTTATGGAAGAAGGTCATAAAACGTATGTGCAACGCCAACGAAGACTAAATCCTAATATGCAAGATGTAGTAAAAAAAGAGATTATTAAACTGCTAGATGCAAGTTTAATTTATCCAATTTCTGATAGTCCATGGGTAAGCCCAGTTCAATGCGTGCCTAAGAAGGGTGGCATGACTGTCATTACAAATGAGAAAAATGAGCTTATTCCTACTATGACTGTAACAGGATGGCGTGTATGTATTGATTATAGAAAATTAAATGACGCCACCAGAAAAGATCACTTTCCCTTACCTTTCATAGATCAAATGTTGGAAAGATTAGCCGAAAATAGTTACTATTGTTTTCTAGATAGATTTTCCGGATATTTTCAAATTCCAATAGCACCCGAGGACCAAGAGAAAACCACATTCACGTGCCCTTATGGTACTTTTGCTTACAAACGCATGCCATTTGGACTTTGCAACGCCCCAGCCACCTTCCAAAGGTGCATGATGGCGATTTTTCACGACATGATAGAAGAATGCATGGAAGTTTTCATGGATGACTTTTCAGTCTTCGGTGATACATTTGAATCATGTCTAGTTAATCTGGAACGAATGCTAATTAGATGCAAATAATCAAATCTAGTACTTAATTGGGAGAAATGCCATTTCATGGTTAAAGAAGGCATCGTTCTTGGTCATAAAATTTCAAAAGAAGGAATTGAAGTGGATAGAGCTAAAGTAGATGTAATTGCTAAACTTCCACATCCCACCAATGTTAGAGGAGTTAGGAGTTTTCTAGGGCATGCCGGTTTTTACCGACGTTTCATAAAAGATTTTTCTAAAATTGCCACTCCTATGAATAAACTCCTAGAAAAAGATGCTCCATTCATCTTTTCAGATGAGTGTATCAAATCTTTTAATATTCTTAAATAAAATCTAACTAATGCGCCGATCATGATAACACCAAATTGGAATCTACCATTTGAACTAATGTGCGATGCAAGTGATTTTGCAATGGGAGCCGTTTTAGGACAAAGGATTGAAAAACGATTTCAACCTATATATTATGCTAGTAAGACTTTACAAGGAGCACAAACGAACTATACAACTACTGAAAAAGAACTCCTTGCTATTGTCTTTGCTTTTGACAAATTTCGATCATATCTCGTTCTAGCAAAAACGGTGGTATATACCGACCATTCTGCTCTTAGATACCTATTTTCAAAACAAGATGCTAAACCAAGATTAATCCGTTGGATCTTACTCTTACAAGAGTTTGATATTGAAATCCGAGATAAAAGAGGAGCAGAAAATCTCGCCGCTGATCATCTTTCTCGTCTTGAAAATCTTTAATTAGAAGTTCTGAATGAATCGGCCATACAAGACAACTTTCCTGATGAATATCTATTGAAGATAGATTATAAAGAAATTCCATGGTTTGCAGACTATGCAAACTACTTAGTTTGTGGATTCCTTGAAAAAGGATTATCGTACCAAAGACGAAAGAAATTCTTCAGTGATATAAAACACTATTTCTGGGAAGATCCACATCTGTTTAAAAGTTGTCCCGATGGAATAATACGCCGATGTGTATTTGGAGATGAAGCTAGTAAAATATTAAACCATTGTCACACAGGACCAACAGGAGGGCATTATGGGCCTCAACTAACAGCAAGTAAAGTTTATGAAGCTGGATTCTATTGGCCTACAATTTACAAAGAAGCACACCTTCTTTGCAAATCCTGTGATGCATGTCAAAGGGCCGGAAAAATAAGTCAACGTGATGAAATGCCACAAAATGTCATCCAAGTATGTGAAGTATTTGACATTTGGGGTATTGACTTTATGGGTCCATTTCCAAAATCTCATAATAATCTATATATACTCGTAGCCATTGATTATGTATCTAAATGGGCGGAAGCACAAGCTCTCCAAACTAACGATGCACGAGTTGTAGTCAACTTTTTAAAACGTCTTTTTGCAAGGTTTGGAACACCGAAAGCTTTAATAAGTGATCGGGGTACTCATTTCTGTAATAATCAACTTGAGAAAGTTCTTAAAAGATATGGAGTAACTCATAAAATCTCTACCGCATATCATCCACAAACAAGTGGACAAGTTGAAAATACCAACCGAGCTTTAAAACGTATTCTAGAGAAAACCGTAGGATCAAATCCAAAGGAATGGTCCATTAAATTGGAGGATGCACTCTGGGCTTTTAGAACAGCCTACAAAACTCCAATTGGAACTACACCTTTTAGACTTGTTTATGGAAAAGCATGTCATCTTCCAGTAGAAATTGAACACAAAGCATTTTGGGCTTTGAAGACATGTAATCTTGATTTACATGAAGCCGGACGTTTACGATTAAGTCAACTAAATGAATTAGAAGAATTAAGACATGAAGCATACGATAATTCGTTAATCTATAAAGAAAGAACAAAGAAATGACATGATAAAAGAATCAGAAGTTCAAAAGAATTTAAAGAAGGAGACAGAGTTCTTCTTTTCAATTCACGATTCAAGCTATTTCCTGGAAAATTGAAATCAAGATGGTCTGGACCATTCATAGTCAAAAGAGTTTTCCCATACGGAACAGTAGAATTGATAAATTCAAATGGGAATGAATTTAAAGTTAATGGTCACAGAGTTAAACATTACATACATGATCCGATGGAAGTTGACAACGAAGTTAATCACAATTTCGACACCACAGCTAACTAAGTGTGGGGAGAATCAAGTCTTTAAAGGATAATATGTATTTCTGTTAGAGTTAGATTATCTGTTTTCGTGTAGTTCTCGAAAATGGAACCCGAATGGTCTTTCCCTAGCAGACCCTAAAGAACTAGTCTTCTCCCCCCATTCTGAATTTTTATTTTTTTTAGGTTTTTACAAAATGAAGACTGCCTGTGAACTAAACCATAGACTAATGCTACACGCTTTGATCACTAAACGTAATAATGACATACTACCGAGTGAACTAGTATCAGTAATCAGAGAAGGAATGGACGGAGTTAGAAAAGAATCCAGATGCGAAGATAATAAGTTACAATTTGGTAAAGGAAAATCAAAATCCGCAGCGAAAAGAAGAGCACGACACCTAGAAAGATGTCACAAATGCGGAAAATGGTCACATGGAGGTAAATGTTCAAATAATCAAACCTATTCAAATACCGAATTTGTTACTTTATGCAGAGACGGACCATTCATATGTTTAGAAGAAAAGACACTGAATGCTCGAGGTTACGCCTATGTAGCTATGGAAAACCAATTAAACCGACTATCTTATGAATGGGATAGATCATATAACTAAGAAATCTATTTCACAGGTATGTCTGTACAGTTTTTTTTTTTTTTTAACCTTTTGATAATAAACGCTAATTTGTTCGCTATAAAGTATTAAATTGGTATTGAATAAAATTAGGTTTGGCGACCGAAATTATTGATATCATACAAAAATTTATTACATCACTGTGAAATTTAACGTTTATTCATAAAGTATAAATATCTTTAATCAATCAACCCAAAATATTTCAAATATTCGTCATGAGTTAAATTAGGTTTTGGAACCGAAATTACTTTACCGAAAAGAGGGGCGCATATTTTTGATAATATTTGATTGATTAAAGTAGGATAAAAAGCCAAAAAGATTTTTAATTTTATTTTTACCATGTTTTTAAAATTAATATATAAATCTTAAATTAATATTATAAACTTTGTAAAAACAATATTTTTAAAATTGTAAATATTTGAAAAATTAAAATAAGTTTGGTGTGAATTTATAATATGAATTTTTAATTTTTAAAATATGAATTTTTAATTTTATGCGTTTTAAGTTTTAAGTTTGGTGTGAATTTTTAATATTAATTTTGAATTTTATATTTAAGTTGTGTGAATTTAAAAATAAAAATTTACTTTATCTCATTAAGTTAAAAATATGATTTTTAAAATTCGTCGTAAGTTGAAGACTAGGTCTTTGAACCGAAATTGCTTTACCCGAGGGAGGGACGAGAACTTTTATTATCATTATTTTTAATGTTATTGAATTAAAGTATGCCAAAAACATTAAAAAACCAAAAATCTTAGCTTTTAAAACAATCGCTACAAAAAGACAAATTTTAAAATTTTGTCGAGGGACAGACTAGGACATCGATCCGAAACGACCTCGTCCTCAATAATAAGGGAAACAAAATTTTAAAAATTATTTACTTAATTGTTTTATAAGTTAAAGATTATATATAAAAAAAATATATATATATATATACCAAACTCCGCGACTCGCGGAGTTTGAAGGCTTAAATGCCGCGAGTCGCGGGAGGACCGAAAATCAGAAAAAAATAAAGAGCTGGAACAGATCAGTCCCAACCCACAAAACACACAAATACTGCGAACATAAACACGCAAAAACCCGAAAAATACACCCCAAAATCACAATTTTTAACCGTTAATCACCAAATTTTTTACTAAAATCATGTTGAGAAGGATGCTATCTAGGAATTACTCAAGAAAAACGGTAAATTTCTACACCTAAACACCATTTAATCCGAAATTTGGTGTTCTTGAGCAATTTTTTCCCCAATTTGATTTTGATGCTTTTTAGTGTAATTATGCTTAAATTGTTTATGTATTATGCTTGTATAACCTAGATTGATGCTATTTAACATGATTAGAAGCCTTAAACTTCAAATTTAGAGTAATCTAGGGTTTGTGTTCTTGAGCAAATTTGGGGCTTTTTGATATAAACAGGTTATGGCCAATTTTTGTCATGAATTGTTGCTAAATTAAGTAGTGTAACATGTCTAGGTAGTTAAATGATCCAAACTTTGAGCCTAAACATGATTTTGAGAATTAAAGTGGACTTTTTCAAGTCTAAAAATTCATGAACTTGATTTTTGAGAGATAATGCCATTTGAAACTTGTTTAATTGCTAGTAATGATTATTTTGACATGTTATTTGAGTTGAATGCTTATGAACTTGGCGAACATTTTCGTATATGCTTATTTGAAAAAGTGTAGATTTGATGAAAATATGAAAATGAGCTTAAGTTTGATATAAATTGATCATGTCATTGTAATTATTTTGATTGATGATTTTGCTGACACTAATGCATATTTGGATGCACAAAAATTGTGTTTGATGTGTTTTGCAGACTGAAAGGGGTGAATCTTCATCCCAAGCTCGCAATGCTCCTGCTGAGAATGCGGAACAACAGGAGGTGGATAACTACTACAAGCAGGATATACCTCATCCAGTCATGACCTTTTCTGATATGCACTTGGAAGAGTTGCACCCGAACCTGAGATTTGACAGACTTTGGATAGATTATCCAAAATATCAAAGGGGTTTGTGATAATGCTAAAAACGAACATATATTTCATAGCATTATTCCTCAAGAAAGACAAGCTTTTAGTTGCAATTGTTCTATTTACAAGTGATATTCGTTTAAATAATAGAAGGTGAAGACAAAAGACAGATTCGACGATTTGAAGACGCAAACGACCAAAAAGCTCAAAAGAACAAAAGACAATCAAAAAGGTTCCAATTATTGATAAGAAACGTCTTAAATTCACAAGAGTACAAGATTCAAAACGCAAAGTACAAGATATTAAATTGTACGCGAGGACGTTCGAAAATCCGGAACCGGGACCAGAGTCAATTCTTAACGCTCGACGCAACGGACTAAAAATTACAAGTTAACTATATATATAAATATAATATAATATATAATTAATTATATTAATTATATATATATTATATATATATATTTAAAACCGTCGGCAGCAGGAAACTCCAAGGGTGTAAACTGAAAATACCTCTCCGCGACTCGCGGAGTTTGAAGGGCTTTTTGCCGCGAGTCGCGGAGCCCCAAAAATCATTCCTGGCTATAAATCAACCCGAATTCTGATCAAAATGATGATCATATTTTTCAATCTCTCTCTCAATATATACGTAATATATATATATTTATATTTTAATTTTAATTTTAATTATAAATTCTAATAATAAGGGTATGTTAGCGAATGTTGTAAGGGTGTAAGTCGAAATTCTGTCCGTGTAACGCTACGCTATTTTTAATCATTGTAAGTTATGTTCAACCTTTTTATATTAATGTCTCGTAGCTAAGTTATTATTATGCTTGTTTAAAACGAAGTAATCATGATGTTGGGCTAATTACTAAAATTGGGTAATTGAGCTTTGTACCATAATTGGGGTTTGGACAAAAGAACGACACTTGTGGAAACTAGACTATGGGTTATTAATGGGCTTTATATTTGTTTAACTAAATGAAAGTTTGTTAATGTTAATATAAAGATTTACAATTGGGCGTCCCTATAAATTACCATATACACTCGATCGGACACGATGGGCGGGGTATTTATATGTACGAATAATCGTTCATTTAACCGGACACGGGAATGGATTAATAGCCACTAGAATAATTAAAACAGGGGTGAAATTACATTCAAGGGTAATTGGTGTAATTGTTAACAAATTAGTAAAATCTTGGTTTACACGCAGTCGATAACCTGGTGTATTCATTAAACAAAGTATTAAAACCTTGTTACAATTCGAATCCCCAATTAGTTGGAATATTTATCTTCGGGTATAATAATAATTTGACAAGGACACTTGCAATTTATATTTATGACTGATGGACTGTTATGGACAAAAACCAGACGGACATATTGAATAATCCAGGACAAAGGACAATTAACCCATGGGCATAAAACTAAAATCAACACGTCAAACATCATGATTACGGAAGTTTAAATAAGCATAATTCTTTTATTTCATATTTAATTTCCTTTATTTTATATTTAATTGCACTTCTAATTATCGCATTTTTATTTTATTTTATCGCACTTTTAATTATCGTACTTTTTAATTATTGCAATTTAATTTTATCGCATTTTTATTATTTGCAATTTCATTATCGTTATTTACTTTACGCTTTAATTTAAAGTCTTGTATTTATTTTATATTTTACATTAGGTTTTAACTGCGACTAAAGTTTTAAAATCGACAAACCGGTCATTAAACGGTAAAAACCCCCCCTTTATAATAATAATATTACCTATATATATATTTGTATTTTTATAAAAGTAAACTAATATAGCGTTGAGCTTTGTTTAAAGATTTCCCTGTGGAACGAACCGGACTTACTAAAAACTACACTACTGTACGATTAGGTACACTGCCTATAAGTGTTGTAGCAAGGTTTAAGTATATCCATTCTATAAATAAATAAATATCTTGTGTAAAATTGTATCGTATTTAATAGTATTTTCTGCTAAAATTTAATAGTATTTTATACCCCTCTGCTTTGACATCAAGTATTTTTGGCGCCGCTGCCGGGGAACCATCTTAAAAGCCGGAAGCGCAACGCTAATAATATAAAAAAAAAAAAAAAGATTTTTATCTACTTTTATTAAAAGTCGTTTTTGTAAAATTACGTTTTAAAAATTCGAAAAATATAAAAAGAAAAACAAAAATATAAGTATTTTTAGGATTTTGTTAAATATTTAAGTTTTATAAGTTTCTTTATCTTTATTTTAATTTATAAAAATATAAATTTTATTAAAAATCGTTTATTTAAATTAAAAACAGAAAACAGAAAATAATAAAATAATAAAAAAAAAAAAAAATAAAGAAAAACGCGTAAAAACAAAAGCTGTCAACTGAATTCCTGAACCCCGCGACTCGCGGGGTTTTCCTCTTTATTCACCGCAACTCGCGGAGAGCCTCTGACACACGGACAAAACCCTAATCACGGGTTATTTTTAATTATTATTATTATTAAAACCTAAATTATTATTATTATTATTATTAGTTTTAATTTACTTTTACTTTTTATTTATATAATTTAGTTTTAATTAGTTTTATAAAATTGTAAAATTAATAGTTATATAAAATAAATAATATAAAAATAATATTTTTATAAAAATTGTAATTTTTACAACTTTTTGTATATTTTTATATTTTGTACCTTTTTAATCGTTGAAGCGTAACTTTTGTATTTTTAGCTCATATTTAATTTTAAACTTAGTTTTTGCTATAGTCATTTTTACTCCTAGATTTTTAGGCTTTGCCGTAGAATTCCTTAAGTGCTTTTTCTTTAGACTAAGATTTAGGTGCTTTAGAATTTTGCGACGCCTTTTTAAGTTTTAGTTTCTTTTTAAGTTATTTCCATTTGGGATTTAGTTTTTCTTGTAAGCTTTAATATTTTTACACCTTTTACTATGTATCAATTAACATTTCAATTAGTAATTTCAATTTGCGATTATAATTTTAAGTTAGTTGTAGTAATAAGGTTAAATTAGTTAAGTATTTTTAAGTTTTGATAAGTTTCTTTTATTTTTCCGTCACCTTTTATTTTTCAACCATTTTTTTCTTTTTCGACATTTTTCGACGCGCAATCTTTTTCTCTCTTATTTCTCGCCATTCTAGTTTTTAGGACTTAGAATTTTATTCTACTTCTTATCTAAATTTCTTAAAATTACGAAAATTTATTTTGAGTGGTTAAATTGATAGACATCAAAATTTTCTGGTTCGTAGTAATAGTTGGATTTGTACGTGGACCGGGTTATTGGAGCCAAACAGTCCTCAATTATATTGAGACCAAACGAATCCTGCCCCTCTGCTGCATCTTTTGGCTATTCGAAACGTGGGCAAAATCAGAAAAGTCTATTGATTGGATAACTTATTGTAATTTTTCTTTCCTTTTAAAAACTAATAGGATATTATGTGAATGCACCGAGCAAGACGTTCACCACCTTTTGTACGTTCACCACCTGTAACTCGATCAAGACATCGTTTAACAAATATAACCGCCGTTGATTTTTCTTTAGAATCGTCATCCAGTCGACCAAGTACTTCAGTTCAAATTTCCGATAATCCATTTTTTGAACCCGACCTCACAATTGATAATCCAGAAAATATTCAGGAACGGTTCATAGATCCTGAACCATTAAACTTTCCTCCGGAACCACCAATCATTCAAACAGAGATTGTTGAGGAACGAACCATTAAATCTGAAGCATCTAGTGATACCGAGTCAACAAATTCAATTATGGAGAATCTGGAACCTTTAAGTATGGAAGACCGAATGAGAGCTAAACGCACTGGCCAAGGTCACGCAATTACTCATCCAGACATTAATGCGCCAGATTATGAAATCAAAGGACAAATTCTACACATGGTGACTAATCAATGCCAATTTAGTGGTGCGCCGAAGGAAGATCCAAATGAACATCTACGTACCTTTAATAGGATCTGCACACTATTTAAAATACGAGAAGTGGAGGATGAACAGATATATCTCATGTTATTTCCCTGGACTTTAAAGGGAGAAGCCAAAGATTGGTTGGAATCGTTACCTGAAGGGGCGATCGATACATGGGACGTTTTAATTGATAAATTTCTTAAACAATTCTTTCCTGCATCTAAAGCCGTAAGACTTCAAGCAGAAATTGTTACGTTCACACAGAAACCAAATGAAACTCTATATGAGGCGTGGACAAGATATGGAAAGTTGTTAAGAGGATGTCCGCAACATGGTTTAGACACCTGTCAAATAGTACAAATATTCTACCAAGGATGCGACATCACTACAAGAAAAGACATAGATATAGCAGCTGGTGGTTCTATTATGAAGAAAACCGAAACTGATGCTTACAAAATTATTGATAACACTGCTTCCCACTCACATGAGTGGCACCAAGAAAAAGATATCATTAGATCATCTAAAGCAGCTAGAGCCGATTGTAGCCATGACTTAGATTCCATTTCCGCAAAGATAGATGCTGTGGAAAGACGAATGGAAAAGATGACTAAAGATATTCATGCTATACGAATTAGTTGTGAGCAGTGTGGAGGACCACATTTGACAAAAGATTGTCTCAGTATTGAATTAACAATGGAACAAAGAGAGAATATTTCATACATAAACCAAAGGCCTGGAAATAATTATCAGAATAATTATCAACCGCCAAGACCGATTTACAATCAAAACCAGAATTATAACCGAAATATTCCATACAACAACCAACAAGGTCCTAGCAATCAACAAGTATCCAATAACACTTATAATCAGCAAAGACCTAATTTTCAAAACAAACCACCACAACAAACCGATGATAAAAAGCCGAATTTAGAAGATATGATGACGAAGCTAGTTGAAACTCAAACGCAGTTTTTCACATCTCAGAAACAAACCAATGAACAAAATGCTCAAGCATTTAGAAATCAACAAGCTTCTATTCAAAATCTGGAACAAGAAGTAAGTAACCTAGCAAGGTTAATAGGTGAAAGAAAACCGGGAAGTTTACCTAGTGATACGAATGCTAACCCCCGGAATGAAACAGCTAAAGCTATTACCACAAGAAGTGGTACAACACTTAAACCACCTGAAATACCTGTAACTTCTGATGAAACTATTCCTACTCCACAAGAACCACAACCTGATCAGGATAAGGAAAAAGAACCGGTAGTTGAAAAGGTTAATAAAGATAACACAGTTAAAGATAAACCTTATGTTAAACCATACCAACCACCACTTCCTTACCCGAGTAAAATGAAGAAAGAAAAACTTGAAGCCGAGCAATCCAAATTCCTGGATATGTTTAAACAGATAAATGTAAATCTTCCTTTCATTGATGTGATTTCAGGAATGCCAAGGTATGCTAAATTCTTGAAAGATCTAATCACGAATAGAAAGAAAATGGAAGAACTCTCGGCTGTTACTATGAATGCTAATTGTTCAGCAGTGCTGTTGAATAAGATACCAGAAAAACTATCTGATCCAGGAAGTTTCACAATTCCATGTTTTCTGGGTAGCCTTAGTTCAATAGAAGCATTAGCAGATTTAGGTGCTAGTATAAATCTAATGCCGTATTCACTATACGCTAAATTAGACCTTGGAGAATTAAAACCAACCAGAATAAGCATACAACTAGCCGATAGATCAATAAAATATCCTAGAGGGATAATGGAGAACATGCTAGTTAAAGTTGGTACTTTAGTATTTCCAGTAGATTTTGTTGTTTTGGACATGGAAGAAGATTCTCAAGTTCCTCTCATATTAGGAAGACCATTCTTAAACACGGCTAAAGCAATGATAGACGTGTTCGGTAAGAAACTGACCCTAAGTATAGAGGATGAGAGTGTTACCTTTTCAGTTGATAGAGCAATGCAACAACCACAATCTGCAGATGATACATGTTATTATATTCAAACTATAGATGCACATACAGAATTATTAGAAGAATTTCCAGAATTACAAGGAACGGGAGAATGTTCTTTAGGAGAAGGTAATGAACCAATTGATGAAGCTGAAATGTTAGCTACACTTATAGCTAATGGATATGAACCAACAACAGAAGAAATACAAATGCTAAAAGAAGAAGACAGATATCGATATAAATCATCGATAGAAGAACCTCCGAAATTAGAGTTAAAGCCACTTCCAAACCATTTGGAATACGCTTATTTACATGGTGAATCTGAATTACCTGTAATAATATCGTCTTCTCTTACTGAAAATGAGAAATCACAGCTCATTTCTGTGTTGAAAGCTCATAAACCAGCCATTGCATGGAAGATTCATGATATTAAAGGAATAAGTCCTTCGTATTGCACACATAAAATCCTTATGGAAGAAGGTCATAAAACGTATGTGCAACGCCAACGAAGACTAAATCCTAATATGCAAGATGTAGTTAAGAAAGAGATTATTAAACTGCTAGATGCAGGTTTGATATATCCAATTTCTGATAGTCCATGGGTAAGCCCAGTTCAATGCGTACCTAAGAAGGGTGGCATGACTGTCATTACAAATGAGAAAAATGAGCTTATTCCTACTAGGACTGTAACAGGATGGCGTGTATGTATTGATTATAGAAAATTAAATGACGCCACCAGAAAAGATCACTTTCCCTTACCTTTCATAGATCAAATGTTGGAAAGATTAGCCGGAAATAGTTACTATTGTTTTCTAGATGGATTTTCCGGATATTTTCAAATTCCAATAGCACCCGAAGATCAAGAGAAAACCACATTCACGTGCCCTTATGGTACTTTTGCTTACAAACGCATGCCATTTGGACTTTGCAACGCCCCTGCAACCTTTCAAAGGTGCATGATGGCGATTTTTCATGACATGATAGAAGAATGCATGGAAGTATTCATGGATGACTTTTCAGTCTTCGGTGATACATTTAAATCATGTCTAGTTAATCTGGAACGAATGCTAATTAGATGCGAAAAATCAAATCTAGTGCTTAATTGGGAGAAATGCCATTTTATGGTTAAAGAAGGCATCGTTCTTGGACATAAAATTTCAAAAGAAGGAATTGAAGTGGATAGAGCTAAAGTAGATGTAATTGCTGATAATGCTAAAAACGAACATATATTTCATAGCATTATTCCTCAAGAAAGACAAGCTTTTAGTTGCAATTGTTCTATTTACAAGTGATATTCGTTTAAATAATAAAAGGTGAAGACAAAAGGCAGATTCGACAAATTGAAGACAAAAAGGTCCAAAGAGCTAAAAAGTACAAGATACAATCAAAAAGGTTCAAAATATTGATGAGGAACGTCTCAAAATGACAAGAGTACAAGTTACAAGACGCAAAGTACACGATATAAAATAATACGCGAGGACGTCCGAAAATCCGGAACCGGGACCTGAGCCAAGAAGAAACGCCCGACGCAACGGACCAAAAATATCTAGTCTACTATGCACAAGAATATAATATAATATATATATAATTATATATAATTATATATTATATATATTATTATTATTATATTACGTCGGCAAGAAGAAAACAAAAGTAGTTGGCTGAATCCAGGGTGGCCATGCGACTCGCATGGCCAGAAGCACAAAACCATGCGAGTCGCATGGTGTGAGATTGCTGGTCAGGTCCTATAAATAGCCAGTTTTCTGACGAGTTTTTAATCATCTTTTTTTTTTTTTCTCTTCCTCTTCATAAGTAATATATATTTATATTTATAATTTATATTTTAATTTTAATTATAATAATAAGGGTATGTTAGCGAATGTTGTAAGGGTGTAAGTCGAAATTCTGTCCGTGTAACGCTACGCTATTTTTAATCATTGTAAGTTATGTTCAACCTTTTTATATTAATGTCTCGTAGCTAAGTTATTATTATGCTTATTTAAAACAAAGTAATCATGATGTTGGGCTAATTACTAAAATTGGGTAATTGGGCTTTGTACCATAATTGGGGTTTGGATAAAAGAACGACACTTGTGGAAACTAGACTATGGGCTATTAATGGGCTTTATATTTGTTTAACTAAATGAAAGTTTGTTAATGTTAATATAAAGATTTACAATTAGGCGTCCCTATAAATTACCATATACACTCGATCGGACACGATGGGCGGGGTATTTATATGTACGAATAATCGTTCATTTAACCGGACACGGGAATGGATTAATAGCCACTAGAATAATTAAAACAGGGGTGAAATTACATTCAAGGGTAATTGGTGTAATTGTTAACAAAGTAGTAAAACCTTGGTTTACACGCAGTCGATAACCTGGTGTATTCATTAAACAAAGTATTAAAACCTTGTTACAATTCGAATCCCCAATTAGTTGGAATATTTATCTTCGGGTATAATAATAATTTGACAAGGACACTTGCAATTTATATTTATGACTGATGGACTGTTATGGACAAAAACCAGACGGACATATTGAATAATCCAGGACAAAGGACAATTAACCCATGGGCATAAAACTAAAATCAACACGTCAAACATCATGATTACGGAAGTTTAAATAAGCATAATTCTTTTATATCATATTTTATTTCCTTTCTTTTATATTTAATTGCACTTCTAATTATCGCACTTTTATTTATTGTTATTTCATTTTATCGCACTTTTAATTATCGTACTTTTAATTATCGTAATTTAATTTTTATCGCATTTTTATTATTTGCAATTTCATTATCGTTATTTACTTTACGCTTTAATTTAAAGTCTTGTATTTATTCTATATTTTACATTAGGTTTTAACTGCGATTAAAGTTTTAAAATCGACAAACCGGTCATTAAACGGTAAAAACCCCTCTTTATAATAATAATATTACTTATATATATATTTGTATTTTTATAAAAGTAAACTAATATAGCGTTGAGCTTTGTTTAAAGATTTCCCTGTGGAACGAACCGGACTTACTAAAAACTACACTACTGTACGATTAGGTACACTGCCTATAAGTGTTGTAGCAAGGTTTAAGTATATCCATTCTATAAATAAATAAATATCTTGTGTAAAATTGTATCGTATTTAATAGTATTTTTCTGCTAAAATTTAATAGTATTTTATACCCCTCTGCTTTGACATCAAGTATTTTTGGCGCCGCTGCCGGGGAATATCTTAAAAGCCGGAAGCGCAACGCTAATAAAAAAAAAAAAAAAAAAAAATATACTTATATATATTTTTAAGATTTTTATTTACAAAATTATCAAATATTTCTATTTTTAGTTTTATAAAAATATAAGTTTTTATTTAAACTATATAAATATTTTATATTAAATAGAAAAACAGAAAAAAAAAAAAAAAATAATAATAATAATAATCGGGCCAAGGTACTGTAGCAGCCCAACTTTTGGCCTGGATCCGAACACCATGCGAGTCGCATGGCATTTCAACTAAACCCCATGCGAGTCGCATGAGGGGTCTGACAGGACCACATCTGAACCCTAATTTCGTAATAATTACGGATATTATTTATTATTATTATTTAAACCCTAGTTTTATTTATTATTATTAATTAAGTTTTAGTTATTTAAATTAATTATTACTTTTAACTAGTTTTAATTATATAATACTTAATACTTTAAATTATAAAATATAAAAATAATATTTTTATAAAATCTAATATTTTTATAACTTTTAATAACTTTTAATATTTTGTACCTTTTTAATCATTGTAGCGTAATATTTGTATTTCTAACTCATATTTAATTTTAAACTTAGTTTTTGCTATAGTTATTTTTACTCCTAGATTTTTAGGCTTTGCCGTAAAATTCCTTAAGAGCTTTTTCTTTAGACTAAGATTTAGGTGCTTTAGAATTTTGCGACGCCTTTTTAAGTTTTAGTTTCTTTTTAAGTTGTTTCCATTTGGGATTTAGTTTTTCCTGTAAGCTTTAATATTTTTAGACCTTTTACTATGTATCAATTATCATTCCAATTAGTAATTTCAATTTGCGATTATAATTTTAAGTTAGTTGTAGTAATAAGGTTAAATTAGTTAAGTATTTTTAAGTTTTTATAAGTTTCTTTTATTTTTCCGTCACCTTTTATTTTTCAACCATTTTCGACGCGCAATCTTTGTCTTTCTTATTTCTCGCTATTCTAGTTTTAGGACTTAGAATTTTATTCTACTTCTTATCTAAATTTCTTAAAATTACGAAAATTTATTTTAAGTGGTTAAATTGATAGACATCAAAATTTTCTGGTTCGTAGTAATAGTTGGATTTGTACGTGGACCGGGTTATTGGAGCCAAACAGTCCTCAATTATATTGAGACCAAACGAATCCTGCCCCTCTGCTGCATCTTTTGGCTATTCGAAACGTGGGCAAAATCAGAAAAGTCTATTGATTGGATAACTTATTATAATTTTTCTTTCCTTTTAAAAACTAATAGGATATTCAGTGAATGCACCGAGCAAGACGTTCATCACCTTTTGTACGTTCACCACCTGTAACTCGATCAAGACATCGTTTAACAAATATAACCGCCGTTGATTTTTCTTTAGAATCGTCATCCAGTCGACCAAGTACTTCAGTTCAAAATACCGATAATCCATTTTTTGAACCCAACCTCACAATTGAGAATCCAGAAAATATTCAGGAACGGTTCATAGATCCTGAACCATTAAACTTTCCTCCGGAACCACCAATCATTCAAACAGAGATTGTTGAGGAACGAACTATTAAATCAGAAGCATCTAGTGATACCGATTCAACAAATTCAATTATGGAGAATCTGGAACCTTTAAGTATGGAAGACCGAATGAGAGCTAAACGCACTGGCCAAGGTCACGCAATTACTCATCCAGACATTAATGCGCCAGATTATGAAATCAAAGGACAAATTCTACACATGGTGACTAATCAATGCCAATTTAGTGGTGCGCCGAAAGAAGATCCAAATGAACATCTACGTACCTTTAACAGGATCTGCACACTATTTAAAATCCGAGAAGTGGAGGATGAACAGATATATCTCATGTTATTTCCCTGGACTTTAAAGGGAGAAGCCAAAGATTGGTTGGAATCGTTACCTGAAGGGGCGATCGATACATGGGATGTTTTAATTGACAAATTTCTTAAACAATTTTTTCCTGCATCTAAAGCCGTAAGACTTCAAGCAGAAATTGTTACGTTCACACAGAAGCCAAATGAAACTCTATATGAGGCGTGGACAAGATATGGAAAGTTATTAAGAGGATGTCCGCAACATGGTTTAGACACTTGTCAAATAGTACAAATATTCTACCAAGGATGCGACATCACTACAAGAAAAGACATAGATATAGCAGCTGGTGGTTCGATTATGAAGAAAACCGAAACTGATGCTTACAAAATTATTGATAACACTGCTTCCCACTCACATGAGTGGCACCAAGAAAAAGATATCATTAGATCATCTAAAGCAGCTAGAGCCGATTCTAGCCATGACTTAGATTCCATTTCCGCAAAGATAGATGCTGTGGAGAGACGAATGGAAAAGATGACTAAGGATATTCACTCAATACGAATTAGTTGTGAGCAGTGTGGAGGACCACATTTGACAAAAGATTGTCTAAGTATTGAATTAACGATGGAACAAAGAGAGAATATTTCATACATAAACCAAAGGCCTGGAAATAATTATCAGAATAATTATCAACCGCCAAGACCGATTTACAATCAAAACCAGAATTATAACCGAAATATTCCATACAACAACCAACAAGGTCCTAGCAATCAACAAGTATCCAATAATACTTACAATCAGCAAAGACCGAATTTTCAAAACAAACCACCACAACAAACCGAAGATAAAAAGCCGAATTTAGAAGATATGATGACGAAGCTAGTTGAAACTCAAACGCAGTTTTTCACATCTCAAAAACAAACCAATGAACAAAATGCTCAAGCATTTAGAAATCAACAAGCTTCTATTCAAAATCTGGAACAAGAAGTAAGTAACCTAGCAAGGTTAATAGGTGAAAGAAAACCGGGAATTCTACCAAGCGATACAAATGCTAACCCCCGGAATGAAACAGCTAAAGCCATTACCACAAGAAGTGGAACAACACTTAAACCACCTGAAATACCTGTAACTTCTGATGAAACTATTCCTACTCCACAAGAACCACAACCTGATCAGGATAAGGAAAAAGAACCGGTAGTTGAAAAGGTTAATGAAGATAACACAGTTAAGGATAAACCTTATGTTAAACCATACCAACCACCACTTCCTTACCCGAGTAAAATGAAGAAGGAAAAACTTGAAGCCGAGCAATCCAAATTCTTGGATATGTTTAAACAGATAAATGTAAATCTTCCTTTCATTGATGTGATTTCAGGAATGCCAAGGTATGCTAAATTCTTGAAAGATCTAATCACGAATAGAAAGAAAATGGAAGAACTCTCGGCTGTTACTATGAATGCTAATTGTTCAGCAGTGCTGTTGAATAAGATACCAGAAAAACTATCTGATCCAGGAAGTTTCACAATTCCATGTTTTCTGGGTAGCCTTAGTTCAATAGAAGCATTGGCAGATTTAGGTGCTAGTATAAATCTAATGCCGTATTCACTATACGCTAAACTAGACCTTGGAGAATTGAAACCAACCAGAATAAGCATACAACTAGCCGATAGATCAATAAAATATCCTAGAGGGATAATGGAGAACATGCTAGTTAAAGTTGGTACTTTAGTATTTCCAGTAGATTTTGTTGTTTTGGACATGGAAGAAGATTCTCAAGTTCCTCTCATATTAGGAAGACCATTCTTAAACACGGCTAAAGCAATGATAGACGTGTTCGGTAAGAAACTGACCCTAAGTATAGAGGATGAGAGTGTTACCTTTTCAGTTGATAGAGCAATGCAACAACCACAATCTGCAGATGATACATGTTATTATATTCAAACTATAGATGCACATGCAGAATTATTAGAAGAATTTCCAGAATTACAAGGAACAGGAGAATGTTCTTTAGGAGAAGGAAATGAACCAATTGATGAAGCTGAAATGTTAGCTACACTTATAGCTAATGGATATGAACCAACAACAGAAGAAATTCAAATGCTAAAAGAAGAAGACAGATATCGATATAAATCATCGATAGAAGAACCTCCGAAATTAGAGTTAAAGCCACTTCCAAACCATTTGGAATACGCTTATTTACATGGTGAATCTGAATTACCTGTAATAATATCGTCTTCTCTTACTGAAAATGAGAAATCACAACTCATTTCTGTGTTGAAAGCTCATAAACCAGCCATTGCATGGAAGATTCATGATATTAAAGGAATAAGTCCTTCGTATTGCACACATAAAATCCTTATGGAAGAAGGTCATAAAACGTATGTGCAACGCCAACGAAGACTAAATCCTAAAATGCAAGATGTAGTTAAGAAAGAGATTATTAAACTGCTAGATGCAGGTTTGATATATCCAATTTCTGATAGTCCATGGGTAAGCCCAGTTCAATGCGTACCTAAGAAGGGTGGCATGACTGTCATCACAAATGAGAAAAATGAGCTTATTCCTACTAGGACTGTAACAGGATGGCGTGTATGTATTGATTATAGAAAATTAAATGACGCCACCAGAAAAGATCACTTTCCCTTACCTTTCATAGATCAAATGTTGGAAAGATTAGCCGGAAATAGCTACTATTGTTTTCTAGATGGATTTTCCGGATATTTTCAAATTCCAATAGCACCCGAAGACCAAGAGAAAACCACATTCACGTGCCCTTATGGTACTTTTGCTTACAAACGCATGCCATTTGGACTTTGCAACGCCCCTGCAACCTTTCAAAGGTGTATGATGGCAATTTTTCACGACATGATAGAAGAATGCATGGAAGTATTCATGGATGACTTTTCAGTCTTCGGTGATACATTTAAATCATGTCTAGTTAATCTGGAACGAATGCTAATTAGATGCGAAAAATCAAATCTAGTACTTAATTGGGAGAAATGCCATTTCATGGTTAAAGAAGGCATCGTTCTTGGACATAAAATTTCAAAAGAAGGAATTGAAGTGGATAGAGCTAAAGTAGATGTAATTGCTAAACTTCCACATCCCACCAATGTTAGAGGAGTTAGGAGTTTTCTAGGGCATGCCGGTTTTTACCGACGTTTCATAAAAGATTTTTCTAAAATTGCCACTCCTATGAATAAACTCCTAGAAAAGGATGCGCCATTCATCTTTTCAGATGAATGTATCAAATCTTTTAATATTCTTAAAGAAAAACTCACTAATGCACCAATCATGATAACACCAAATTGGAATCTACCATTTGAACTAATGTGCGATGCAAGTGATTTTGCAATGGGAGCCGTTTTAGGACAAAGGATTGAAAAACGATTTCAACCTATATATTATGCTAGTAAGACATTACAAGGAGCACAAACGAACTATACAACTACTGAAAAAGAACTCCTTGCTATTGTCTTTGCTTTTGACAAATTTCGATCATATCTCGTTCTAGCAAAAACGGTGGTCTATACCGACCATTCTGCTCTTAGATACCTATTTTCAAAACAAGATGCTAAACCAAGATTAATCCGTTGGATCTTACTCTTACAAGAGTTTGATATTGAAATCCGAGATAAAAAAGGAGCAGAAAATCTCGCCGCTGATCATCTTTCTCGTCTTGAAAATCCCGAATTAGAAGTTCTGAATGAATCGGCCATACAAGACAACTTTCCTGATGAATATCTATTGAAGATAGATTATAAAGAAATCCCATGGTTTGCAGACTATGCAAACTACTTAGTTTGTGGATTCCTTGAAAAAGGATTATCGTACCAAAGACGAAAGAAATTCTTCAGTGATATAAAACACTATTTCTGGGAAGATCCACATCTGTTTAAAAGTTGTCCCGATGGAATAATACGCCGATGTGTATTTGGAGATGAAGCTAGTAAAATTTTAAACCATTGTCACACAGAACCAACAGGAGGGCATTATGGGCCTCAACTAACAGCAAGAAAAGTTTATGAAGCTGGATTCTATTGGCCTACAATTTACAAAGACGCACACCTTCTTTGCAAATCCTGTGATGCATGTCAAAGGGCCGGAAGAATAAGTCAACGTGATGAAATGCCACAAAATGTCATCCAAGTATGTGAAGTATTTGACATTTGGGGTATTGACTTTATGGGTCCATTTCCAAAATCTCATAATAATCTATATATACTCGTAGCCATTGATTATGTATCTAAATGGGCGGAAGCACAAGCTCTCCCAACTAATGATGCACGAGTTGTAGTAAACTTTTTAAAACGTCTTTTTGCAAGGTTTGGAACACCGAAAGCTTTAATAAGTGATCGGGGTACTCATTTCTGTAATAATCAACTTGAGAAAGTTCTTAAAAGATATGGAGTAACTCATAAAATCTCCACCGCATATCATCCACAAACAAGTGGACAAGTTGAAAATACCAACCGAGCTTTAAAACGTATTCTAGAGAAAACCGTAGGATCAAATCCAAAGGAATGGTCCATTAAATTGGAGGATGCACTCTGGGCTTTTAGAACAGCCTACAAAACTCCAATTGGAACCACACCTTTTAGACTTGTTTATGGAAAAGCATGCCATCTTCCAGTAGAAATTGAACACAAAGCATTTTGGGCTTTGAAGACATGTAATCTTGATTTACATGAAGCCGGACGTCTACGATTAAGTCAACTAAACGAATTAGAAGAATTAAGACATGAAGCATACGAAAATTCGTTAATCTATAAAGAAAGAATGAAGAAATGGCATGATAAAAGAATCAGAAGTTCAAAAGAATTTAAAGAAGGAGACAGAGTTCTTCTTTTCAATTCACGATTCAAGCTATTTCCTGGAAAATTGAAATCAAGATGGTCTGGACCATTCATAGTCAAAAGAGTTTTCCCTTACGGAACGATAGAATTAATAAATTCAAATGGGATTGAATTTAAAGTTAATGGTCACAGAGTTAAACATTACATACATGGTCCGATGGAAGTCGACAACGAAGTTAATCACAAATTCGACACCACAGCTAACTAAGTGTGGGGAGAATCAAGTCTTTAAAGGATAATATGTATTTCTGTTAGAGTTAGATTGTCTGTTTTCGTGTAGTTCTCGAAAATGGAACACGTATGGTCTTTCCCTAGCAGACCCTAAAGAACTAGTCTTCTCCCCCCATTCTGAATTTTTATTTTTTTTAGGTTTTTACGAAATGAAGACTGCCTGTGAACTAAACCATGGTCTAATGCTACACGCTTTGATCACTAAAAGAAATAATGACATACTACCGAGTGAATTAGTATCAGTAATCAGAGAAAGAATGGACGGAGTTAGAAAAGGATCCAGATGCGAAGATAATAAGTTACAATTTGGTAAAGGAAAATCAAAATCCGCAGCGAAAAGAAGAGCACGACACCTAGAAAAATGTCACAAATGCGGAAAATGGTCACATGGAGGTAAATGTTCAAATAATCAAACCTATTCAAATACCGAATTTGTTACTTTATGCAGAGACGGACCGTTCATATGTTTAGAAGAAAAGACAATGAATGCTCGAGGTTACGCTTATGCAGCCATGGAAGACCAATTAAACCGACTATCTTATGAATATAATAGATCATATAACTAAGAAATCTATTTCACAGGTATGTCTGTATAGTTTTTATTTTTATTTTTATTTTTAACCTTTTGATAATAAACGCTAATTTGTTCGCTAAAAAGTATTAAATTGGTATTAAATAAAATTAGGTTTGGCGACCGAAATTATTAATATCGTTCGAAAATTTATTACATCACTGCGAAATTTAACGTTTATTCTTAAGGTATAAATATCTTTAATCAATCAACCCAAAATATTTCAAAAATTCGTCATGAGTTAAATTAGGTCTTGGAACCGAAATTACTTTACCGAAAAAAGGGGCGCATATTTTTGATAATATTTGATTGATTAAAGAGGGATAAAAAGACAAAAAGATTTTTAATTTTATTTTTACCATGTTTTTAAAATTAATATTTAAACCTTAAATTAATATTGTAAACTTTATATAAACAATATTTTTAAAATTGTAAATATTTGAAAAATTAATATAAGTTTGGTGTGAATTTATAATATGAATTTTTAAATTAAGTTTGGTGTGAATTTTTAATTTTTAAAATATGAATTTTTAATTTTATGCATTTTAAATTTTAAGTTTGGTGTGATTATTTTTTATTAATTTTGAATTTTATATTTAAGTTGTGTGAATTTAAAAAAACAAAAATTTACTTTATCTCATTAAGTTAAAAATATGATTTTTAAAATTCGTCGTAAGTTGAAGACTAGGTCTTTGAACCGAAATTGCTTTACCCGAGGGAGGGACGAGAACTTTTATTATCATTATTTTTAATCTTTTTGATTTAAAGTATGCAAAAAAAAAATTAAAAAATCCAAAAATCTAAACTTTTAAAACAATCGCTACAAAAAGACAAATTTTAAAATTTTGTCGAGGGACGGACTAGGGCATCGTCCCGAAACGACCTCGTCTTAAAAAGAAACAAAATTTTTAAAATTTTATTAAATTTTATGTTTTAAAAGTTTAAGGTTTATATAAAAAAAAAAAAAAAAAAAAAAAAAAAAAAAAAAAAAAAAAAAAAAAAAAACCTGGAATTACACCCCATGCGAGTCGCATGGGGGAAAGGCTTAAGCCATGCGACTCGCATGGATGTAAAAAACTGGACAGGATCAAAAGCTCAGCGAGTTCTGCTTCTTTCTCACAATACACACACATATACACGAAAACTCTCCCAAACTCTCTCAATTTTTCACCAATTTTCACCAAATTTCTTGCAAAACTTCACAATAATCATGCCTAGATTCAGTAGTCTCAACCCCTTCAGGAGAAAGGTAAAGATTTCACCCCTAATCTCTTTAAATTCGAATTTTTGTGTTCTTGAGCTAGAAAATTTATATTTTGATTTTGTTAAATTCAGGTGTAATTAGAGCTAAATTGATGTTATATTATGCATGTATATCCTAGATAGAAGCTATTTAACATGAATTGAAGCTAAAAACTTCAAATTTTTAAGAATCTAGGGTTTGTGTTCTTGAGCAATTTGGGGCTTTTTGATATAAACAGGTTATGGCCGATTTTTGTCATGAATTGTTGCTAAATTAAGTAGTGTAACATGTTTAGGTAGTTAATTGATCCAAACTTTGAGCCTAAACATGTTTTTGAGAATTAAAGTAGACTTTTTAAGCCTAAAAATTCATGAACTTGGATAATTTGATATAAAGGCCATTTGAAACTTGTTTCATTGCTAGTAGTGATTATTTTGGCATGTTATTTGAGATAAATGCTTATGAACATGATGTACATTTTTCGTATATGCTTATTTGACAAAGTATAGACTTGACAAAAAATATGAAAATGAGCACTAGTTTGATTTGAATGCCATGTAACAAGTGTTTAATTGTTAGAATAATTATTGTTGACATGTTTAAGAGTTTAAATGTGATAAAACATTGTACACATTTTCGTATGTAAAAGTGTAGAATTGTTATCATTAAGAAAATGTGTATAAAATGTGTTATGAATTGAACAGGTCATCATAATTGTTTCAAGTTATTATTTTGCTAACACTAATGCATATTTGGATGCACAAATTTTGTGTTTAATGTGTTTTGCAGAAAGCCGATACTGGAGGATCAGGAGCATCATCGTCCAGGCAACCAGAGCCCGAACCGGAAATGTTTTATGAACAGGAACAGCATATGCAACAAGAAGAAGAAGAACAGGAGGAGCAACATATTCCATATCACGATCAAGATCAATTATTCATGAATCAGTTTCGTCAATTCGCTCCACATCAAAGGATTCTAAGCTTAGACATTAATGAAGATCAGTTACACCCAAATCTGAGGTTTGATCGATGTTGGATAGAGTATCCAGATTACCAAAAGAACATGCACATTCTCTACAATAAGGTTGTTGAAATGCCAAGGGCAATTGACTGGGTACCTTTGGAAACAGTTGACCTTGCCGAACCGATTCGGCAATTATTGGTGCAAAGGTATGGTAATTCTCAGTTTAACGATTGGATGCGCCTATTTTCCATTCGTAGAACAATATATAGGGAATGGTGTATAGAATTACTTAGTACTATTAAGTTAAATAGTGATGTTAGGAGGATAGATGATAGAAGCTTTATTAGGTTTCTGTTAGGTGGACGAATGTACAGAATGTCCATGATAGATTTAGCAAGGGCCTTACAGATTTACACCCCTGCTGAACTTTTGAGCCCGGACTGTAATAGCCTGATTGCCCAAGGAGAAAGGGTAGATAGGGAATTTGATGTTAACGCTGTCTGGAGGCGTATGTCCCACTTTAATGAATTTCACGCCAGTGGAAATCATACATACTTAGATATAGACAGAGCTGAACTCCGGGTGATTCATAGATTCTTAGCAAACACAATTACACAAAGGGGTAGGAATAAGGAGAAATTGACCGTAAACGATTTGTTCTACCTCAAGTGTATTAGAGACCCGAGGAGTTTCGTTAACATTCCCTATTGTGTTGGTTATTATCTCGCTAATGTAGTTTCGGGGATGAAATCGGGGAGTATTATAGGTGGTGGTATTTTCATTACTCTCATTGGAGAGTATTTAGGTGTAGATAAGCACCAAGGGGGTCCAATGAACGAAATAGAGGACGGAGGTGAAACCATAAGTTCAAACCTTTATCACGGTGCAAGGGTATTATTGATGAGACGTGGTCGGGTATATCGATACGAGGGACCTCAGCGACAGGTAGAGAGAGGTTCGGATGATGAGATGGAGGAGGCGAACAACATTATAGGAGTTGTTCGGGAGACTGCTCTTGATTTAGGCATTCGTATGGAGGATGAATACATGACGAACTATGATAGGCATATGCAGTACGAGGCATGGCAACGCCGGAATGACTACGAGCATTCCCGGCAATGAGAGCATGGCCGATGGGATTATCATCAGCGCCAAATTATAAGCCAGTTGCAGCCTGGCGAGATGTATTATCCGACCCGACCCGCATACTATCCCGCACATCAGCCAGAGATGAGACCACCCTATGATTCATATGATTATGACGCAGCATACCAGTACACCTATAATCAGCCATGGAACCCGGACGCGAACATGAATTGGGATCCCTATCCTAATTATCCTCCTAACCCACCTCCTGATCAGTAGAGATAAGTGGGTAATTTTTATTTTTATTTTTTTTAAAAACACTTAACATTTTATTACGTTTATGTAATGTTTGATATTCTTATTATTATTGTGTACTAATATTTTTCTTATAGTTTGAAAGTGGGATGCCAAAGTTCCATTTCAAATTGCATGTATGATTATATTTGTATTGTATGTATTCTATTTTATGCACAAAACAGGGTAAAACAACGCGTTTTCAAAGACTGGCATTAAGTTCAGCAAAAGCAAGTAATTTTGACGACAATGATGCAAAATGTATGTGAAATAACAACAAGACGGAATGAACAAATGACGTGCACCATTTATCATTCAGCAAACAAACGCCAATATATTTGGAAACTTTGGTAAAAATTTAATCATTTTCACACAAATCACCCTCAATAATTTAAATTGTTACTGATTTCTTGCAAATGAGGGCATTGCAAGATCTTAAGTGTGGGAAGGGGTTAAATTCTTTCGGATTTTAAAATTTTTATATTAAACACTTGGTTACCATTAAAAATACTAGTAAAGCGGTAGTTGTATTAGAATCTAGTGCTCTCTGATAAAAAAAGAACAGCCCTAGTCTTATATACTGACTACCCAATTCTAGTAAAATTTTTATAAATTTTCAATTAAATGAATTCAAAATCATGTTTATACATATTTATGAACGATAAAACTAGGTTTTAACACCGAAATTATTGTTACCTCGGAAAGGACATAAATTGAGAAACAAACTAAAATGTTAAAATTCATTTAAAATGGAATAGAAGACGATAAAAAGGAAAATAAAAGCCAAGTGTGGGAAAATTTACCAAGTTATTTTAAACATATGTCACATATATCTGTAACAAATAACTGAAAATACTTTTGCTTTGGACTAAACTAAACTGTTTTACCCGATGAAAGAAAAGAAGAGATGGATCTACACGATGAATCAATTCCATCATTAAAAGGAAGTAAAGTCTTCCGAAAAAGACACGCGCTTCTTGATTTAGGTCATGAAGTTGTCGTTCAGACCAGCTGTAGGTTGACGAAAAATCTAGAAAAGTCATCACTAAAATCAGCAGGAAATCCACGGACCTCAGCATTAAACAGGGTCGCCAAGTGGTCAGATTTATCCTAACCATGAGAAGGATTTATCTCGTACAATGGGGAGGCACCGTGCAAATTAGCTGGATAAGACTAATGAATCAGATCCCCAGAAAGGATAATCTCCTTAAAGATTAAAAATCAGCTTTTAAGACTGATATTACTCAATCCTAGAGATTGACCTTAAAGATTGAGAATTACAAACTCATGGAATTCGATGATATCTAAACTCGAGCTTAAACGAGAAAATATTTTGATCAAAATTATAAACCGATTTGTTTTCTGAAAACCCTATTTTCAATGCGTTCATTACCATTGAACGTAAAATCCTAGGAATTCACCTGGAATTCATTAGGTCACCTGAACTAAATCGGGTGTCAACCGTAAGAACGGTGGTTGCATAGCATGGTCAAAGACAGGACCTTGTGCCAGACCGAAAAATTATAAGGGTGAGCTTTACTATTGCTCCTACCAAGGATAGTAATTGCGTCCGACACGTTATAGACCATAATCAAAAGCATGTCACGGGACATTGCCTTAACAGTTGCTTGTTCAACGCTTTCCTTTACAACCGGACGGTAGTTTGCCGAAAGGTAATATACGGAACAAGTAAACTGGACGTGTTGCTTTCCAAATACAAGGTTAGCAAGTGGGTGACACAAAACCGCAAGTTTTGAGCTAAAATTTTCAAATTTGAAACCCACCAAACCCACAAAAATATTTTGCAAACACCGGTAAAGGGTTATTCCGGAAAACTTATCTAGGGTAAAAACTAGATTTAATTTTCAAAAGATCAAATGTTTTCATAAAGATCCAATTTCCTTAATGGATCTAAATTTTTATAGTCATGTGGGACTGTAAACCATATCGTCACTACCATTGTTTATACCGCCGTATAGAAATCACTGATGTACAAAGTGTGAAGAATAAAAAAGTGATTCTAGTATTTCAAGACGATATTGCTTGAGGACAAGCAACGCTCAAGTGTGGGAATATTTGATAATGCTAAAAACGAACATATATTTCATAGCATTATTCCTCAAGAAAGACAAGCTTTTAGTTGCAATTGTTCTATTTACAAGTGATATTCGTTTAAATAATAAAAGGTGAAGACAAAAGGCAGATTCGACAAATTGAAGACAAAAAGGTCCAAAGAGCTAAAAAGTACAAGATACAATCAAAAAGGTTCAAAATATTGATGAGGAACGTCTCAAAATGACAAGAGTACAAGTTACAAGACGCAAAGTACACGATATAAAATAATACGCGAGGACGTCCGAAAATCCGGAACCGGGACCTGAGCCAAGAAGAAACGCCCGACGCAACGGACCAAAAATATCTAGTCTACTATGCACAAGAATATAATATAATATATATATAATTATATATAATTATATATTATATATATTATTATTATTATATTACGTCGGCAAGAAGAAAACAAAAGTAGTTGGCTGAATCCAGGGTGGCCATGCGACTCGCATGGCCAGAAGCACAAAACCATGCGAGTCGCATGGTGTGAGATTGCTGGTCAGGTCCTATAAATAGCCAGTTTTCTGACGAGTTTTTAATCATCTTTTTTTTTTTTTTCTCTTCCTCTTCATAAGTAATATATATTTATATTTATAATTTATATTTTAATTTTAATTATAATAATAAGGGTATGTTAGCGAATGTTGTAAGGGTGTAAGTCGAAATTCTGTCCGTGTAACGCTACGCTATTTTTAATCATTGTAAGTTATGTTCAACCTTTTTATATTAATGTCTCGTAGCTAAGTTATTATTATGCTTATTTAAAACAAAGTAATCATGATGTTGGGCTAATTACTAAAATTGGGTAATTGGGCTTTGTACCATAATTGGGGTTTGGATAAAAGAACGACACTTGTGGAAACTAGACTATGGGCTATTAATGGGCTTTATATTTGTTTAACTAAATGAAAGTTTGTTAATGTTAATATAAAGATTTACAATTAGGCGTCCCTATAAATTACCATATACACTCGATCGGACACGATGGGCGGGGTATTTATATGTACGAATAATCGTTCATTTAACCGGACACGGGAATGGATTAATAGCCACTAGAATAATTAAAACAGGGGTGAAATTACATTCAAGGGTAATTGGTGTAATTGTTAACAAAGTAGTAAAACCTTGGTTTACACGCAGTCGATAACCTGGTGTATTCATTAAACAAAGTATTAAAACCTTGTTACAATTCGAATCCCCAATTAGTTGGAATATTTATCTTCGGGTATAATAATAATTTGACAAGGACACTTGCAATTTATATTTATGACTGATGGACTGTTATGGACAAAAACCAGACGGACATATTGAATAATCCAGGACAAAGGACAATTAACCCATGGGCATAAAACTAAAATCAACACGTCAAACATCATGATTACGGAAGTTTAAATAAGCATAATTCTTTTATATCATATTTTATTTCCTTTCTTTTATATTTAATTGCACTTCTAATTATCGCACTTTTATTTATTGTTATTTCATTTTATCGCACTTTTAATTATCGTACTTTTAATTATCGTAATTTAATTTTTATCGCATTTTTATTATTTGCAATTTCATTATCGTTATTTACTTTACGCTTTAATTTAAAGTCTTGTATTTATTCTATATTTTACATTAGGTTTTAACTGCGATTAAAGTTTTAAAATCGACAAACCGGTCATTAAACGGTAAAAACCCCTCTTTATAATAATAATATTACTTATATATATATTTGTATTTTTATAAAAGTAAACTAATATAGCGTTGAGCTTTGTTTAAAGATTTCCCTGTGGAACGAACCGGACTTACTAAAAACTACACTACTGTACGATTAGGTACACTGCCTATAAGTGTTGTAGCAAGGTTTAAGTATATCCATTCTATAAATAAATAAATATCTTGTGTAAAATTGTATCGTATTTAATAGTATTTTTCTGCTAAAATTTAATAGTATTTTATACCCCTCTGCTTTGACATCAATTGCTAAACTTCCACATCCCACAAATGTTAGAGGAGTTAGGAGTTTTCTAGGGCATGCCGGTTTTTACCGACGTTTCATAAAAGATTTTTCTAAAATTGCCACTCCTATGAATAAACTCCTAGAAAAGGATGCGCCATTCATCTTTTCAGATGAATGTATCAAATCTTTTAATATTCTTAAAGAAAAACTCACTAATGCGCCGATCATGATAACACCAAATTGGAATCTACCATTTGAACTAATGTGCGATGCAAGTGATTTTGCAATGGGAGCCGTTTTAGGACAAAGGATTGAAAAACGATTTCAACCTATATATTATGCTAGTAAGACATTACAAGGAGCACAAACGAACTATACAACTACTGAAAAAGAACTCCTTGCTATTGTCTTTGCTTTTGACAAATTTCGATCATATCTCGTTCTAGCAAAAACGGTGGTCTATACCGACCATTCTGCTCTTAGATACCTATTTTCAAAACAAGATGCTAAACCAAGATTAATCCGTTGGATCTTACTCTTACAAGAGTTTGATATTGAAATCCGAGATAAAAGAGGAGCAGAAAATCTCGCCGCTGATCATCTTTCTCGTCTTGAAAATCCCGAATTAGAAGTTCTGAATGAATCGGCCATACAAGACAACTTTCCTGATGAATATCTATTGAAGATAGATTATAAATAAATCCCATGGTTTGCAGACTATGCAAACTACTTAGTTTGTGGATTCCTTGAAAAAGGATTATCGTACCAAAGACGAAAGAAATTCTTCAGTGATATAAAACACTATTTCTGGGAAGATCCACATCTGTTTAAAAGTTGTCCCGATGGAATAATACGCCGATGTGTATTTGGAGATGAAGCTAGTAAAATTTTAAACCATTGTCACACAGGACCAACAGGAGGGCATTATGGGCCTCAACTAACAGCAAGAAAAGTTTATGAAGCTGGATTCTATTGGCCTACAATTTACAAAGACGCACACCTTCTTTGCAAATCCTGTGATGCATGTCAAAGGGCCGGAAAAATAAGTCAACGTGATGAAATGCCACAAAATGTCATCCAAGTATGTGAAGTATTTGACATTTGGGGTATTGACTTTATGGGTCCATTTCCAAAATCTCATAATAATCTATATATACTCGTAGCCATTGATTATGTATCTAAATGGGCGGAAGCACAAGCTCTCCCAACTAACGATGCACGAGTTGTAGTAAACTTTTTAAAACGTCTTTTTGCAAGGTTTGGAACACCGAAAGCTTTAATAAGTGATCGGGGTACTCATTTTTGTAATAATCAACTTGAGAAAGTTCTTAAAAGATATGGAGTAACTCATAAAATCTCCACCGCATATCATCCACAAACAAGTGGACAAGTTGAAAATACCAACCGAGCTTTAAAACGTATTCTAGAGAAAACCGTAGGATCAAATCCGAAGGAATGGTCCATTAAATTGGAGGATGCACTCTGGGCTTTTAGAACAGCCTACAAAACTCCAATTGGAACCACACCTTTTAGACTTGTGTATGGAAAAGCATGTCATCTTCCAGTAGAAATTGAACACAAAGCATTTTGGGCTTTGAAGACATGTAATCTTGATTTACATGAAGCCGGACGTCTACGATTAAGTCAACTAAACGAATTAGAAGAATTAAGACATGAAGCATACGAAAATTCGTTAATCTATAAAGAAAGGACGAAGAAATGGCATGATAAAAGAATCAGAAGTTCAAAAGAATTTAAAGAAGGAGACAAAGTTCTTCTTTTCAATTCACGATTCAAGCTATTTCCTGGAAAATTAAAATCAAGATGGTCTGGACCATTCATAGTCAAAAGAGTTTTCCCATACGGAACGATAGAATTAATAAATTCAAATGGGATTGAATTTAAAGTTAATGGTCACAGAGTTAAACATTACATACAGGGTCCGATGGAAGTCGACAACGAAGTTAATCACAATTTCGACACCACAGCTAACTAAGTGTGGGGAGAATCAAGTCTTTAAAGGATAATATGTATTTCTGTTAGAGTTAGATTGTCTGTTTTCGTGTAGTTCTCGAAAATGGAACACGTATGGTCTTTCCCTAGCAGACCCTAAAGAACTAGTCTTCTCCCCCCATTCTGAATTTTTATTTTTTTTTAGGTTTTTACGAAATGAAGACTGCCTGTGAACTAAACCATGGTCTAATGCTACATGCTTTGATCACTAAAAGAAATAATGACATACTACCGAGTGAATTAGTATCAGTAATCAGAGAAAGAATGGACGGAGTTAGAAAAGGATCCAGATGCGAAGATAATAAGTTACAATTTGGTAAAGGAAAATCAAAATCCGCAGCGAAAAGAAGAGCACGACACCTAGAAAAATGTCACAAATGCGGAAAATGGTCACATGGAGGTAAATGTTCAAATAATCAAACCTATTCAAATACCGAATTTGTTACTTTATGCAGAGACGGACCGTTCATATGTTTAGAAGAAAAGACAATGAATGCTCGAGGTTACGCCTATGCAGCCATGGAAAACCAATTAAACCGACTATCTTATGAATATAATAGATCATATAACTAAGAAATCTATTTCACAGGTATGTCTGTACAGTTTTTATTTTTATTTTTAACCTTTTGATAATAAACGCTAATTTGTTCGCTAAAAAGTATTAAATTGGTATTAAATAAAATTAGGTTTGGCGACCGAAATTATTGATATTGTTCAAAAATTTATTACATCACTGCGAAATTTAACGTTTATTCTTAAGGTATAAATATCTTTAATCAATCAACCCAAAATATTTTAAAAATTCGTCATGAGTTAAATTAGGTCTTGGAACCGAAATTACTTTACCGAAAAGAGGGGCGCATATTTTTGATAATATTTGATTGATTAAAGTGGGATAAAAAGACAAAAAGATTTTTAATTTTATTATGTTTTTAATCTTAATATTTAAACCTTAAATTAATATTGTAAACTTTATAAAAACAATATATTTAAAATTGTAAATATTTGAAAAAATTAAATTAAGTTTGGTGTGAATTTTTAATTTTTAAAATATGAATTTTAATTTTATGCATTTCAAATTTTAAGTTTGGTGTGAATTTTTAATTTTTAATTTTTTTATTTTGAATTTATTATTTAAGTTGTGTGAATTTAAAAACAAAAATTTACTTTATCTCATTAAGTTAAAAATATGATTTTTAAAATTCGTCGTAAGTTGAAGACTAGGTCTTTGAACCGAAATTGCTTTACCCGAGGGAGGGACGAGAACTTTTATTATCATTATTTTTAATCTTATTGATTTAAAGTATGCCAAAAACATTGAAAAAACCCAAAAATCTTAGCTTTTAAAACAATCGCTACAAAAAGACAAATTTTAAAAATTTTGTCGAGGGACGGACTAGGACATCAATCCGAAACGACCTCGTCCTAAATAACAAGGGAAACAAAATTTTAAAATTAATTTCTTAATTGTTTTATAAGTTAAAGATTATAAAAAAAAAAAAAAAAAAAAAAAAAAAAAAAAAAAGTAACTCCGCGACTCGCGGAGTTTTGAGTGAAAACCTCCGCGACTCGCGGAGGGACAAAATTACAGAAAAAAAATATAAGGAGCTGCTCGATCAGTTTACTCCCACCACCAAAAACACAGAAATTTTCTGCGAAAAGAACCCCCGAAAAACCCACGAAAATCATCCCAAAAACTCGATTTTTCACCGTTAATCTTCAAATTTTTCACTACAATCATGTTGAGAAGGATGATATCTAGGAACTACTCAAGAAAACAGAATGAAAGGGGTGAATCTTCATCCCAAGCCCGCCATGCTCCTGCTGAGAACTTGGAACAACAGGAGGTAGATAACTACTACAAGCAGGATGTACCTCATCCAGTCATGACCTTTTCAGATATGCACTTGGAACAGTTGCACCCGAACCTGCGATTTGACAGACTTTGGATAGATTATCCAAAATATCAACGGGGTTTGCATACTCTTCATTCCAAGGTTGTTGAGGTACCAAGGGTCATAGAATGGGGACCCTTGGAAGCTGTAGAATTGGCCGGGCCAATTAGGGAATTACTGGTACAGAGGTATGGTAATTCTTCTTTTAATGACTGGATATGTTTATTCACCATACGCAGACCTGTATATAAAGTATGGTGTGAAGAGTTGTTATGTAGTATAGAGTTGAATGATCGGGTAGCCAGTTTAACCGATCGTTCTTTTGTTAGATTTTTGTTAGGCGGTTCGATGCGCCACATGTCTTTACTGGACATGGCTCAGGCTTTACGTATATATACGCCTGAGGAATTAGCGTCTGCCGATTGTAGAGGATTGATACTAAACGGTAGGAAAATAGATGAAAATTTTGATACACACGGTGTGTGGAGTCAAATGACAAGCCATCACCGTTTTAAAGGGGGAAACTACTCTTATTTGGATATAGATAGAGCCGAATTAAGAGTTATACATAGGTTTTTAGCTAATTCGATTACACAAAAGGGTAAAAACAAAGAAAAGGTAAATGAACAAGATTTGTTTTACCATATGTGTATTCGAGACCCACACAGCGCTGTAAGTATACCATATTGTGTGGGTTATTATTTATCAGCTATGGTTCGAGGGATGCGTCCACATAGCATAATAGGAGGTGGTATTTTTATTACTTTGATTGGTGAATATCTCGGTGTGGATATAAGTCGGGGGGGATTATTAGTAGAAGAGCCGGAACCCCGCGACACTATAGGTTTAAATGTGTACCATGGTGCGAAAGTGTTGAAGCGGCGAAATAACGCCGCAGTACGATACAATGGTAGACATCCACAGGTAGAGAGAAACCAGGAACAAGGTAATGTAGGAGGGGGGAACCAGATGCAAGAAATGCAAAGGTTTATAGCTTCTCAGGAATACGAAAATGCTAGACAGAGAGCATTTGAAGATTGGCAAGTTCATCAGAACCAGATCATAGCGCATTGCCAACACATAGGTAGAAACTATATTCCTACACCGAAACCCGTCTTCCCTCCTTGGTCGATAGAGATGCAGCCACCATATCCTACGTATGACCCTGCCGAGGCATTCTATAGCACTTATGGTTATGCGTGGAACCCCTATTGGTACCAATATCATCCTTAGTTTACTTATTTTTATTTTTATTTTGTAATTTGTAATTATTGATATGTTTAATATTTTTTGTTAATATTGTAATCATTTTTATATTTATCTAACTTTTATTCTTAGATTTTAATAATTTTTGAATGTGGGGTAATATACCAAACTTCAAAAATATGTATATATGTTTGCAGTTTATCTTATGTACACAACAGGGTAAAACAACGCATTTTCAAAGACTGGCATTAAGTTCAGCAAAAGCAAGTAATTTTGACGACAATGATGCAAAATATATGTGAAATAACAACAAGACGGAATGAACAAATGACGTGCACCATTTATCATTCAGCAAACAAACGCCAATATATTTGGAAACTTTGGTAAAAATTTAATCATTTTCACACAAATCACCCTCAATAATTTAAATTGTTACTGATTTCTTGCAAATGAGGGCATTGCAAGATCTTAAGTGTGGGAAGGGGTTAAATTCTTTCGGATTTTAAAAATTTTTATATTAAACACTTGGTTACCATTAAAATACTAGTAAAGCAGTAGTTGTATTAGAATCTAGTGCTCTCTGATAAAAAAGAACAGCCCTAGTCTTATATACTGACTACCCAATTCTAGTAAAATTTTTCAAAATTTTCAATTAAATGAATTCAAATCATGTTTATACATATTTATGAACGATAAAACTAGGTTTTAACACCGAAATTATTGTTACCTCGGAAAGGACATAAATTGAGAAACAAACTAAAATGTTAAAATTCATTTAAAATGGAATAGAGGACGATAAAAAGAAAAATAAAAAGCCAAGTGTGGGAAAATTTACCAAGTTATTTTAAACATATGCCACATATATTTGTAACAAATAACTGAAAATACTTTTGCTTTGAACTAAACTAAACTGTTTTACCCAATGAAAGAAAAGAAGAGATGGATCTACACGATGAATCAATTCCATCATTAAAAGGAAGTAAAGTCTTCCGAAAAAGACACGCGCTTCTTGATTTAGGTCATGAAGTTGTCGTTCAGACCAGCTGTAGGTTGACGAAAAATCTAGAAAAGTCATCACTAAAATCAGCAGGAAATCCACGGACCTCAGCATTAAACAGGGTCGCCAAGTGGTCAGATTTATCCTAACCATGAGAAGGATTTATCTCGTACAATGGGGGGGCACCATGCAAATTAGCTGGATAAGACTAATGAATCAGATCCCCAGAAAGGATAATCTCCTTAAAGATTAAAAATCAGCTTTTAAGACTGATATTACTCAATCCTTGAGATTGACCTTAAAGATTGAGAATTACAAACTCATGGAATTCAATGATATCTAAACTCGAGCTTGAACGAGAAAATATTTTGATCAAAATTATAAACCGATTTGTTTTCTGAAAACTCTATTTTCAATGCGTTCATTACCATTGAACGTAAAATCCTAGGAATTCACCTGGAATTCATTAGGTCACCTGAACTAAATCGGGTGTCAACCGTAAGAACGGTGGTTGCATAGCATGGTCAAAGACAGGACCTTGTGCCAGACCGACAAATTATAAGGGTGAGCTTTACTATTGCTCCTACCAAGGATAGTAATTGCGTCCGACACGTTATAGACCATAATCAAAAGCATGTCACGGGACATTGCCTTAAACAGTTGCTTGTTCAACGCTTTCCTTTACAACCGGACGGTAGTTTACCGAAAGGTAATATACGGAACAAGTAAACTGGACGTGTTGCTTTCCAAATACAAGGTTAGCAAGTGGGTGACACAAAACCGCAAGTTTTGAGCTAAAATTTTCAATTCTGAAACCCACCAAACCCACAAAAATATTTTGCAAACACCGGTAAAGGGTTATTCCGGAAAACTTATCTAGGGTAAAAACTAGATTTCAAAAGATCAAATGTTTTCATAAAGATCCAATTTCCTTAATGGATCTAAATTTTTATAGTCATGTGGGACTGTAAACCATATCGTTACTACCATTGTTTATACCGCCGTATAGAAATCACTGATGTACAAAGTGTGAAGAATAAAGAAGTGATTCTAGTATTTCAAGACAATATTGCTTGAGGACAAGCAACGCTCAAGTGTGGGAATATTTGATAATGCTAAAAACGAACATATATTTCATAGCATTATTCCTCAAGAAAGACAAGCTTTTAGTTGCAATTGTTCTATTTACAAGTGATATTCGTTTAAATAATAGAAGGTGAAGACAAAAGACAGATTCGACGATTTGAAGACGCAAACGACCAAAAAGCTCAAAAGAACAAAAGACAATCAAAAAGGTTCCAATTATTGATAAGAAACGTCTTAAATTCACAAGAGTACAAGATTCAAAACGCAAAGTACAAGATATTAAATTGTACGCGAGGACGTTCGAAAATCCGGAACCGGGACCAGAGTCAATTCTTAACGCTCGACGCAACGGACTAAAAATTACAAGTTAACTATATATATAAATATAATATAATATATAATTAATTATATTAATTATATATATATTATATATATATATTTAAAACCGTCGGCAGCAGGAAACTCCAAGGGTGTAAACTGAAAATACCTCTCCGCGACTCGCGGAGTTTGAAGGGCTTTTTGCCGCGAGTCGCGGAGCCCCAAAAATCATTCCTGGCTATAAATCAACCCGAATTCTGATCAAAATGATGATCATATTTTTCAATCTCTCTCTCAATATATACGTAATATATATATATTTATATTTTAATTTTAATTTTAATTATAAATTCTAATAATAAGGGTATGTTAGCGAATGTTGTAAGGGTGTAAGTCGAAATTCTGTCCGTGTAACGCTACGCTATTTTTAATCATTGTAAGTTATGTTCAACCTTTTTATATTAATGTCTCGTAGCTAAGTTATTATTATGCTTGTTTAAAACGAAGTAATCATGATGTTGGCCTAATTACTAAAATTGGGTAATTGAGCTTTGTACCATAATTGGGGTTTGGACAAAAGAACGACACTTGTGGAAACTAGACTATGGGTTATTAATGGGCTTTATATTTGTTTAACTAAATGAAAGTTTGTTAATGTTAATATAAAGATTTACAATTGGGCGTCCCTATAAATTACCATATACACTCGATCGGACACGATGGGCGGGGTATTTATATGTACGAATAATCGTTCATTTAACCGGACACGGGAATGGATTAATAGCCACTAGAATAATTAAAACAGGGGTGAAATTACATTCAAGGGTAATTGGTGTAATTGTTAACAAATTAGTAAAATCTTGGTTTACACGCAGTCGATAACCTGGTGTATTCATTAAACAAAGTATTAAAACCTTGTTACAATTCGAATCCCCAATTAGTTGGAATATTTATCTTCGGGTATAATAATAATTTGACAAGGACACTTGCAATTTATATTTATGACTGATGGACTGTTATGGACAAAAACCAGACGGACATATTGAATAATCCAGGACAAAGGACAATTAACCCATGGGCATAAAACTAAAATCAACACGTCAAACATCATGATTACGGAAGTTTAAATAAGCATAATTCTTTTATTTCATATTTAATTTCCTTTATTTTATATTTAATTGCACTTCTAATTATCGCATTTTTATTTTATTTTATCGCACTTTTAATTATCGTACTTTTTAATTATTGCAATTTAATTTTATCGCATTTTTATTATTTGCAATTTCATTATCGTTATTTACTTTACGCTTTAATTTAAAGTCTTGTATTTATTTTATATTTTACATTAGGTTTTAACTGCGACTAAAGTTTTAAAATCGACAAACCGGTCATTAAACGGTAAAAACCCCCCCTTTATAATAATAATATTACCTATATATATATTTGTATTTTTATAAAAGTAAACTAATATAGCGTTGAGCTTTGTTTAAAGATTTCCCTGTGGAACGAACCGGACTTACTAAAAACTACACTACTGTACGATTAGGTACACTGCCTATAAGTGTTGTAGCAAGGTTTAAGTATATCCATTCTATAAATAAATAAATATCTTGTGTAAAATTGTATCGTATTTAATAGTATTTTCTGCTAAAATTTAATAGTATTTTATACCCCTCTGCTTTGACATCAGTTTGCATACTCTTCATTCTAAGGTTGTTGAGGTACCGAGGGTCATAGAATGGGGACCTTTAGAAGCTGTAGAATTGGTCGGGCCAATTAGGGAATTACTTGTACAGAGGTATGGTAATTCTACTTTTAATGACTGGGTACGTTTATTCACCATGCGTAGACCTGTATATAAAGTATGGTGTGAAGAATTGTTGTGTAGTATAGAGTTGAATGATCGGGTAGCTAGTTTAACCGATCGTTCTTTTATTAGATTTTTGTTAGGCGGTTCGATGCGCCACATGTCTTTACTAGACATGGCTCAGGCTTTACGTATATATACGCCTGAGGAGTTAGCATCTACCGATTGTAGAGGGTTGATACTAAATGGTAGAAAGATAGATGAAAATTTTGATACACACGGTGTGTGGAGTCAAATGACAAGCCATCACCGTTTCAAAGGGGGAAATTACTCTTATTTGGATATAGATAGAGCTGAATTAAGAGTAATTCATAGGTTTTTAGCTAATTCGATTACACAAAGGGGTAAGAACAAGGAAAAGGTAAATGAACAGGATTTGTTTTACCATATGTGTATTCGAGACCCACAAAGCGCTGTAAGTATACCATATTGTGTGGGTTATTATTTATCAGCTATGGTTAGGGGGATGATACCACATAGCATAATAGGAGGTGGTATTTTTATTACTTTGATTGGTGAATATCTCGGTGTGGATATAAGTCGGGGGAGATTATTAGTAGAAGAACCAGAACCCCGCGATACTATAGGTTTAAATGTATACCATGGTGCGAAAGTTTTGAAGAGGCGAAATAACGCCGCAGTACAATACCATGGTAGACATCTACAAGTTGAGAGAAACCAACAGCAAGGTAATGTAGGAGGGGGAAATGAGATGCAAGAAATGCAAAGGTTTATAGCTTCTCAGGAGTACGAAAATGCTAGACAGAGAGCATTTGAAGATTGGTAAGTTCATCAGAACCAAATCATAGCTCATTGCCAACATATAGGTAGAAACTATATTCCTACACCGAAACCCATCTTCCCTCCCTGGTCTATAGAGATGCAGCCACCGTATCCTACGTATAACCCTGCCGAAGCATTCTATAGCACCTATGGTTATGCCTGGAACCCCTATTGGTATCAATATCATCCCTAGTCTACTTATTATTTTTTTTTTTATTTTGTAATTTGTAATGATTGATACGTTTAATACTTTTGTTAATATTGTAATAGTTTTTATAATTGTCTAACTTTTATTCTTAGATTTTAATAATTTTTGAATGTGGGGTAATATACCAAACTTCAAAAATATGTATATATGTTTGCAGTTTATCTTATGTACACAACAGGGTAAAAAAATGCATTTTCAAAGACTGGCATTAAGTTCAGCAAAAGCAACTAATTTTGACGACAAGATGCAAAATATATGTGAAATAACAACAAGACGGAATGAACAAATGATGTGCACCATTTATCATTCAGCAAACAAACGCCAATATATTTGGAAACTTTGGTAAAAATTTAATCATTTTCACACAAATCACCCTCAATAATTTAAATTGTTAATGATTTCTTGCAAATGAGGGCATTGCAAGATCTTAAGTGTGGGAAGGGGTTAAATTCTTTCGGATTTTAAAATTTTTATCTTAAACACTTGGTTACCATTAAAAATACTAGTAAAGCAGTAGTTGTATTAGAATCTAGTGCTCTCTGATAATAAAGAACAGCCCTAGTCTTATATACTGACTACCCAATTCTAGTAAAATTTTTAAAAAAATTTTCAATTAAATGAACTCAAAATCATGTTTATACATATTTATGAACGATAAAACTAGGTTTTAACACCGAAATTATTGTTACCTCGAAAAGGACATAAATTGAGAAACAAACCAAAATGTTAAAATTCATTTAAAATGGAATAGAGGACGATAAAAAAAGAAAATAAAAGTCAAGTGTGGGAAAAATTACCAAGTTATCTTAAACATATGCCACATATTTTTGTACAAATAACTGAAAATACTTTTGCTTTGGACTAAACTAAAAAGTTTTACCTGATTTACTGTAAGAAAGATGGATCTACACGATGAATCAATTCCATCATTAAAAGGAAGTAAAGTCTTCCGAAAAAGACACGCGCTTCTTGATTTAGGTCATGAAGTTGTCGTCCAGACCAGCTGTAGGTTGACGAAAAATCGAGAAAAGTCATCACTAAAATCAGCAGGAAATCCACGGACCTCAGCATTAAACAGGGTCGCCAAGTAGTCAGATTTATCCTAACCATGAGAAGGATTTATCTCGTACAATGGGGGGGCACCATGCAAATTAGCTGGATAAGACTAATGAATCAGATCCCCAGAAAGGATAATCTCCTTAAAAGATCAAAAATCAGCTTTTAAGCCTGATAATACTCAATCCTTGAGATTGACCTTAAAGATTGAGAATTACAAACTCATGGAATTCAATGATATCTAAACTCGAGCTTGAACGAGAAAATATTTTGATCAAAAATTACAAACCGATTTGTTTTCTGAAAACCCTATTTTCAATGCGTTCATTACCTTTGAACGTAAAATCCTAGGAATTCACCTGGAATTCATTAGGTCACCAGAACTAAATCGGGTGTCAACCGTAAGAACGGTGGTTGCATAGTGGTCAAAGACAGGACCTTGTGCCAGACCGAAAAATCATAAGGGTGAGCTTTACTATTGCTCCTACCAAGGATAGTAATTGCGTCTGACACGTTATAGACCATAATTAAAAGCATGTCAGGGGACATTGCCTTAACAGTTGCTTGTTCAACGCTTTCCTTTACAACCGGACGGTAGTTTACCGAAAGGTAATATACGGGACAAGTAAACTGGACGTGTTGCTTTCCAAATACAAGGTTAGCAAGTGGGTGACACAAAACCGCAAGTTTTGAGCTAAAATTTTCAAATCTGAAACCCACCAAACCCACAAAAATATTTTGCAAACACCGGTAAAGGGTTATTCTGGAAAACTTATCTAGGGTAAAAACTAGATTTAATTTTCAAAAGATCAAATGTTTTCATAAAGATCCAGTTTCCTTAATGGATCTAAATTTTTATAGTCATGTGGGACTGTAAACCATATCGTTACTACCATTGTTTATACCGCCGTAAAGAAATCACTGATGTACAAACTGTGAAGAATAAAGAAGTGATTCTAGTATTTCAAGACGATATTGCTTGAGGACAAGCAACGCTCAAGTGTGGGAATATTTGATAATGCTAAAAACAAACATATATTTCATAGCATTATTCCTCAAGAAAGACAAGCTTTTAGTTGCAATTGTTCTATTTACAAGTGATATTCGTTTAAATAATAAAAGGTGAAGACAAAAGACAGATTCAACGAATTGAAGACGCAAACGACCAAAAAGCTCAAAAGTACAAAATACAATCAAAGAGGTTCCAATTATTGATAAGAAACGTCTCAAAATTACAAGAGTACAAGATTCAAAACGCAAAGTACAAGATATTAAATTGTACGCAAGGACGTTCGAAAATCCGGAACCGGGACCAGAGTCAACTCTCAACGCTCGACGCAACGGACTAAAAATTACAAGTCAACTATGCACATAAATATAATATAATATTTAAATAATTCTTATAATTATTTATATATTATAATAAATAATAAAAACCGTCGGCAAGAAAGACTCCAAACCGGACTGAGCTGTAATTTCAATCTCCGCGACTCGCGGAGTTTGAAGGCCAAAAATGCCGCGAGTCGCGGAGCCCCAAGTTTTGAAAGTCCCTATAAAAGCAACCGAATTCTGAGCATTTTTGATCATCTTTTTCTTCTTCTCTCATAATACTACGTAAATATTTATATTTATATTTAATTTTAATTTTAATTTTAATTATAATTCTAATAATAAGGGTATGTTAGCGAATGTTGTAAGGGTGTAAGTCGAAATTCTGTCCGTGTAACGCTACGCTATTTTTAATCATTGTAAGTTATGTTCAACCTTTTTAATTTAATGTCTCGTAGCTAAGTTATTATTATGCTTATTTAATCCGAAGTAATCATGATGTTGGGCTAATTACTAAAATTGGGTAATTGGACTTTGTACCATAATTTGGGTTTGGATAAAAGAACGACACTTGTGGAAATTAGACTATGGGTTATTAATGGGTTTTATATTAACTAAACAATACCTTGTTAATTTAATATACAAACTTATAATTTGACGTATTTATATATAACCACATACGCTTGACTGGGTACGGTGGGCGGGATATCTATAAATACCAATAATTATTCATTTTACCGGACACGGAACTGGATTAATAGTTAATAGACTTGTTGAAACAGGGGTGAATTACATTCAAGGGTAATTGGTGTAATTGTTAACAAAATAGTAAAACCTTGGTTTATACGCAGTCGATAACCTGGTGTATTCATTAAACAAAGTATTAAAACCTTGTTATAATTCGAATCCCCAATTAGTTGGAATATTTGACTTCGGGAATAAGAATAATTTGACGAAGGCTTTCGCTCTTTATATTTATGACTAATGGACTATTATGGACAAAATCCGTATGGACATATTAAATAATCCAGGACAAAGGACAATTAACCCATGGGCATAAAACTAAAATCAACACGTCAAACATCATGATTACGGAAGTTTAAATAAGCATAATTCTTTTATTTCATATTTAATTTCCTTTATTTTATATTTAATTGCACTTCTAATTATCGCATTTTTATTGTTATTTTATTTAATTGCACTTTTAATTATCGTACTTTTTAATTATCGCAAGTTTATTTTATCGCACTTTTATTATTCGCAATTTCATTATCGTTATTTACTTTACGCTTAAATTTAAGTCTTGTATTTATATTATTTTACATTTGGTTTTAACTGCGACTAAAGTTTTAAAATCGACAAACCGGTCCTTAAACGGTAAACCCCCCCCCCCCTTTATAATAATAATATTACTTATATATATATTTGTATTTTTATAAAAGTAAACTAATATAGCGTTAAGCTTTGTTTAAAGATTTCCCTGTGGAACGAACCGGACTTACTAAAAACTACACTACTTTACGATTAGGTACACTGCCTATAAGTGTTGTAGCAAGGTTTAAGTATATCCATTCTATAAATAAATAAATAAATATCTTGTGTAAAATTGTATCGTATTTAATAAGTATTTCCTTGTAAAATTTAATAGTATTTTATATACACCTCGCGAAACATCACCAGTCATGTTTGCACTCTTCGTCATAGGCTTGATCAAGACTCAAATCTCCATCACTTATTCGAGAGAATTTTCAGTTATAGGCTCAACTTATTTATGTGAAGGGATGGTGATTGGAGGTTTGGGTTGTAAAGGGTTTGGATAGATAGGAGTTCTTTAAGGGTTGATTTTTGATAATCCTTTCAGCTTTTTGTCGAAAATTTCATAGTGAGCATCCTTTTTTTTTACTGTCAGGAGTTCTTTTCTCGAATCTTTTTGGTTCTGCTCCTTTTCTCAGAACCTTTCTTCATAAATATATATATATATATATATATATATATATATATATATATATATATATATATATATATATATATATATATATATATATATATATATATATATTGGCAAGCATCTTTTGCTTTTCTCTTCGAGGTCTCCTTTTATTGGCGGTCTCCTTGATACTTGACTTGGATGCTCGCATTTTTCTAATGCAGTTTTATAGAGGATTTCCTGGCAGTAATGATTTCGTCAGGATTTATTTCTATGAGGTGAATGAAAAGACTAGGTAGATGGAATTGTGGTGGCTTAGAGTGAGAATGGAAATGAAGGTATTTGATGGGGGTATTTTGTTTTCACGAATAGCCGAGGTCTCTAATCGAGTAATTCTCGTCAAACGGTGTGATTTCGAAATGTAGATCAAGAGCAAGTTCTGATTCAGAGACGCTAACATCGGCGCACTCAACGGAATATAGTGAAGCACTAAAAATGAGTGTTTGTTGGCCTTATTTGGGGTATCTCACAACAATTATAATGGGTTGAATTGCGCCTTTGGTTATGCAATGCTCCTTTGGAGAATTTGGTTCGGTTTTTGTAAAAAGTTTTGACCTTATTTTACTCTTTTGTCACAAAAACTTTTTGATCATTTATAGATTTTTGTAATCCTAAGTGGTTTATAGCTCGAAAAGTTTTAAATTTTGTGAAAAATTTAGTTTATTAAACACTTGAGGATTTTGCGAGAATCATTATGTGCAATATATTGCTATCCCACACTTTAAAATAACATTGTCCTCAATGTTAAGGATACGGCGTATCCCACATTTTAGGTTTGAAAAACATTTTGTTATTTAAAGTTTATGTCGGTAGGGTTGCTAATCCCACACTTAGTATTTAAAGTGGTCTAGTATATTGCGTATATTCTATTGAAAATTAGTGAAAACGTAGTACTCCCCTATGGTCGCAAGGTGTGTATGGATGGTCCGCCGATTATGGTTTCTTCTATTCTTGTGGTGGTGCCATTCTCGTTCAATGCGTCCTTACTCCTAGTCGTGCTTCAATCTCGTGTATGGTCTCGATCGTCGTTTGCTTGTGACGTTTATTCATGCAAATTTATTCTACCAATATCATACAAACTAAACATAAAAAGTAGTTATGCCCAATATTGGGCGTACAGAAATAATGTAATATTGTATCATAACATCACAGATGATCATAAATGAAATAGAGAGATAGGGTAGACTCATGGCTGATCTGGCTGGTGTGGAGGGAAAGAATATGATATGCTCGTGTGGGGCTGCCTCAGATGTCTCAGGTCTGATTATCCTTTATCGAACATTTCCTCGTCGGTGGCCAACTGTCGTACCCATCCTAAAGTGTTCGTACCTGAGGATACCCTAAAATGAACCTCGTCCAAACTTGCAGTCAGTCTGGTGAGCGATGAGGTGCTGGTATGAATCATAGGCCCCGTACGCCAACCCTGTCCTTCCTGCAGATCTCGACCCCAATCAGGGTTGATAAGGCTAAAAAGGAACATATATTTCATAGCAATATCCCTCCTAAATAATAGGTTTTCATATGTAATTGTATTATATTTTCATTGTAATTGTTTAAATAAATAAGTGCGAAGACAAAAGGCGAAAACGAAGATTTGAAGATACAAACGTCCAAAAAGCTCAAATGTTCAAGATACAATTCAAAAGGTTCAATTTATTGATGAAAAACGTCTAAAAATGACAAGAGTACAAGTTACAAAACGCAAAGTACAAGATATTAAATTGTACGCAAGGACGTTTGAAAATCCGGAACCGGGACATGAGTCAACTATCAACGCCCGACGCAACGGACCAAAACTTACAAGTCAACTATGCACAAGAATATAATATAATATTTAAATAATTATATAAATTATTTATATATTATATATATTTAAAAATTATGTCGACAAGCTATGAGACAAATGATCCTGAGCTGGATCTTCAAACTCCACGACTCGCGGAGTTTGAAGGCTAAAAACTCCACGACTCGCGGAGCTGTCAGAAATCAAAACTCCTATAAAAGGTCACGAATTCTGCGTGTAAAAATAACATAATAATAATAATACTCCCTAGTATAATATAAATAAATATAATATAATATATATATATATATATATATATATATATATATATATATATATATATATATATATATATATATAGATTAGTGTTATATTAGATTAGTTCGGGTTATGTAAAGGTTATTTTACGGGTTTTTGAAGTCGAAATTCTGTCCGTGTAACACTACGCGATAAATACTCAATGTAAGTTATGTTCTCCTTTTTAAATTAATGTCTCGTACTTAAGTTATTATTATGCTTATTTGAGCCAAAGTAATCATGATGTTGGACTAAATATTAAAGACGGGGTAAATGGGCTTTGTACCATAATTGGGGTTTGGACAAAAGAACGACACTTGTGGAAATTAGACTATGGGCTATTAATGGGCTTTATATTAAATTAACGATACCTCGTTAATTTAATATAAAGGTTATGATTTGACGTATCTATATATAACCACATACGCTTAATCGGACACGATGGGCGAGATATTTATAAGTACGAATTATTGTTCATTTGACCGGACACGGGGATGGATTAATAGTCAATGGACTCATTAAAACAGGGGTGGATTACATTCAAGGGTAATTGGTGTAATTGTTAACAAAGTATTTAAACCTTGGTTTACACACAGTCGATGACCTGGTGTATTCATTAAGCAAAGTATTAAGACCTTGTTACAGTTCGAATCCCCAGTTAGTTGGAATATTTGACTTCGGGTATAAGGTTAAATTTGCCGAGCAGTTTATAATTATGACCGATGAACTATTATGGACAAAAACCAGATAGGTTTTAAATACATCCAGGACAAAGGACAATTAACCCAGGACAATAAATAAAATCAAAACGTCAAACATCATGATTACGGAAGTTTAAATAAGCATAATATATTTTATTTCATTTTTTTCTCGTACTTTTATTTATTGTCATTTTAATTATTGTTATTTATTTTATATTGTTAGTTAAATATAGTCATTTACTTTACGCTTCGCTTAAAATATAAAATCGACAAACCGGTCATTAAACGGTAAAACCCCCTTTTATATATTATTAATATAATATATTTTGTACGAATATAATTGTTTAAAATATAGTGTGAAATAAGCCAGCTCCCTGTGGAACGAACCGGACTTAGTAAAAACTATACTACTCTACGATTAGGTACACTGCCTATAGTGTTGTAGCAAGGTTTAAGTATATCCATTCTCTAAATAAATAAATATCTTGTGTAAAAATGTATCGTATTTAATAGTATTTCCTTGTAAAATTTAATAGTATTTTATACCCCTATGCTAAACCATCAAGTTTTTGGCGCCACTACCGGGGAATCGGCGAAACGCAATATTTTTAATTTATTTTTGTATAAATATATTTATATATATTTTTAGAAAAACAATATAAAATTATAAAAAAAAAAAACTGGACTTACAGGCCCATGCGATCGCATGAGCCAGAAGCCTCAACACCATGCAATCGCATGGCCTGCCCTGATAGGTCTGACTCGAGCATTAAATACGTTTAGGGTTTATAAATAATTATTATTATTAATTAGGGTTATTTATTTTAATATTTAGTTTTAGTTTTATTTAAAATTAGTAATATTATGTTTTAATTAGTTTTATTAATATATAAAATTAATACTTTTATAAATAATTATATAAAAATAATATTTTTATAAAAATAGGTAATTTTATCATTTTTTGTCTCTTTTTATAATTTGTATATTTTAATCATTTGTATATTTTTCGTTCGAAATTAGTTTTAAGTCATAGTTTTTGCTATAGTTATTTTTATTTCTAGATTCTTAGGCTTTGCCGTAAAATCCCTTAAGTGCTTTTTCTTTAGACTAAGAATTAGGTGCTTTAGAATTTTGCGACGTCATTTTTATAAATTTTAGTACCTTTTTAAGTTATTGCCGTTTTGGGATATAGTATTTCTCTAAGCTTTAATATTTTTAGACGTAACTTTTAATTCTTAGTTTTTAGTTCCTTTTTAAGTTTCGACGCGCTACTTTCTTATTTTTATTTTTCGACGCCTTTTATTTTTCAACCCTTTTCTTTTTCGACGTTTTTCGACGCGTTCTTTTTCTTTCTTATTTCTCGACGATCTAGTTTTTAGGACATAGAATTTTCTATTTCTTCTCTAATATTTCAAAAACGAAAAATTATTTTAAGCGGTTAAATTGATAGACATCCAAATTTTCTGCTTCGTAGTAATAGTTGGATTTGTTAGTGGCTGAGTTGTGAGCTTCCGATTTAAAGGGTTCTGGCTCCCTGCTGCATCTATTGGCTATTCGAAACGTGGGCAAAAGCAGAAAAGTCTATTAATTTGATAAATTATATAATTTTTATTTTTATAACTAATAGGATAATTAAGTAAATGCACCACATTGTAGCTAAAATTTGGTAATAAGCGCATTATGGAAAATTTTGAGAATATGTTGGAAACTCTTTTTGACATGCGAAATCAATTAAATCAATACTCTCAAACGAGTGTTGTTGAAAATTCATTCGGTCAATCTTGGATCACGAATGACGAAACAATAACTGGTTGTGAAATCTGTGGAAATTATCACTCAACATGGGAATGTTTTTATTACGTTCCTATGGAAAATTACGCACCCACGGAACCTGAATGGAACGATTATGAAGAATACAATTTAAAATGGGATTATTCCCAAGAATATTTCCAAACTCAACAACCAGAAGACGAGAAAAATTATGTGTCTGAAAATCTTTTAGACAATATGAAAATCAAACTCGAAGAACTCAATGCTCAAAATGAACAAATGAGAGAGTTTGTAAATCGACAAGCTGAAACTCTATCAGATTACACACCTGTTGATCTGAGGAGTCGTGTGCAAAAAAATCTCATATCATTGAATTTTGATGAATTCGAGAGCTCCGAAATCACCAATTATCCCGATGATACTTTTTATTCAACTTTACCAATTTCACAACATATCGACACATTAGCCTCTACCGACGAAATCATCGATCCATCAATGGATAAAGAAGAAGTAAGGGTGACAAATTGGTACTCTTGGGAAAATGATAACGTTGAAAATTTTACCCCCGAGACCAAAATGGTGAGAACAATAAGCACCGTTAATGAAGAAGAATCTACTCCAATCCCGAAATTCACCATTCCACAACCTTCCAACCCAATATTCTCAATAGATGAGTCATCTACCGAAGATGAACTACGTGCTTTAATAGATAATGACACCTCGAATTTCACCCAATTGGGTAATAGAGGTGAAACCTTTGATCCCGAGAATGAACGAAAGGAAATGTTAGGAATTATCCACCCTATAGAAATATGTATGTCGATGTATATCGATCCATTTGACCAAGAACCAGAAAAGAGACATATCCATTTACTAAAAGCTACACTTAAAAAAGAATTAAGTAGTGACAATCGGGCGAGTCTAAACTTTAAACCCATTGATATATTATACACCACCCGAGATGTAAATAACTGGCTCACTACTCTAATTCGTGGAACTTATTCTACCGACTTCACATGTCGTCAGCTAAGAGTGGGGAAGTTTAACCCCACTTAACGTTAAATTAGGGGTTCGGGTTAGTGCATAACTCGTTAATAAAAATGCACGATTAGGGTAAAAGACGCATTTTCAAAAATTATCAAACAGTTCAGAAAAGCAACCGTTTTTGAAGAAAAACATGTGTGATAAAACAAGAAGGAATGAACGATGAGGTGCACCATCTATCATCCTGCAATTTTATGGTATCTTTAACTACTTTCTACACTAATCACCCTCATGAATTTATAATTATAGTCTGATTTCATGCAAATGAGGGCATTGCATGATCTTAAGTGTGGGGAAGGGTTATAAATTCTCTCGGGTTTACACTTGGTTTTATTTGCCAAATTTTGTGAAAATTTTAAAAAAAATTTCAACTAAATGAATTTAAAATCATGTTTATATATATTTATGAACGGTGAAAACTAGGTGTTAATACCGAAATTATCGTTACCTCGGAAAGGACATAAATTGAGAAACACCCTAAAACGATTGAATTCATTTAAAATGGAATAAAGGAGAATAAAAAGGCAAAGAAAGAAACTAAGTGTGGGGAGAATGTACCAAGTTATTCAATTAAAAACTATATATCACATGTTTCTGTAAAGTTATTGCAGGTGCTTTTGTTTTGGACTAAATTAACTGTTTTACCCGATTTACTGTAATATATTTGAAAGAAAAGATGGATCTACACAATGAATCAATTCCATCATTAAAAGGAAGTAAAGTCTTCCGAAAAAGACACGCGCTTCTTGGTTTAGGTCATGAAGTTGTCGTCCAGACCAGCTGTAGGTTGACGAAAAATCTAGAAAAGTCATCTCTAAAATCAGCAGGAAATCCACGAACCTCAGCATCAAACAGGGTCGCCAAGTGGTCAGATTTATCCTAACCATGAGAAGGATTTATCTCGTACAATGGGGGGGGGGGGCACCGTGCAAATTAGCTTGATAAGACTAATGAATCAGATCCCCAGAAAGGATAATCTCCTTAAAGATTAAAAAAATCAGCTTTTAAGCCTGATATTACTCAATCCTTGAGATTGACCTTAAAGATTGAGAATTACAAACTCATGGAATTCAATGATATCTAAACTCGAGCTTGAACGAGAAAATATTTTGATCAAAACTAAAACCGATTTGTTTTCTGAAAACCCATTTTCAATGCGTTCATTACCTTTGAACGTAAAATCCTAGGAATTCACCTGGAATTCATTAGGTCACCTGAACCAAATCGGGTGTCAACCGTAAGAACGGTGGTTGCATAGCATGGTCGGAGACAGGACCTTGTGCCAGACCGAAAAATCATAGGATGATCTTTACTATTGCTCCTACAAAGGATAGTAATAGCATCCGACACGTTTATAGACCATAATCAAAAGCAAGTCACGGGACATTGCCTTAACAGTTTCTTGTTCATCGTTTTCCTTTACAACCGGACGGTAGTTTACCGAAAGGTAATATACGGAGCAAGTATACTGGACGTGCTGCTTTCCCAATACAAGGTTAGCAAGTGGGTAACACAAAACCACAAGTGTTGAGCTAAAATTTTCAAATCTGAAACCCACACAACCCACAAAAATAATTTGCAAACACCGGTGAAGGGTTATTCCGGAAAACTTATCTAGGGTAAAAGCTAGATTGAATTTTTAAAGATCAAATGTTTTCATAAAGATCCAATTTCCATAAGGATCTACATTTTCATAGTCATGTGGGACTGTAAACCACCTTTCAAATGTGCACTTTGCTTTGGAAACCGAAAGTAAATCGGCTATTTGATTGCAAGTGTCGTTGACCAAAACCCGAGGCAACTGTGGATGGCATACCCACCTTTAACCATGGTTCTATCGTTACAATCATTTTTTATACCACCATATCAAAATCACTGATGTACAAAGTGTGATGAATAAAAAAGTGATTCATGTATGTTTTTATTTCAAGTTCTGTATTGCTTGAGGACAAGCAACGCTCAAGTGTGGGGATGTTTGATAAGGCTAAAAAGGAACATATATTTCATAGCAATATCCCTCCTAAATAATAGGTTTTCATATGTATTTGTATTATATTTTCATTGTAATTGTTTAAATAAATAAGTGCGAAGACAAAAGGCGAAAACGAAGATTTGAAGACACAAACGTCCAAAAAGCTCAAATGTTCAAGATACAATTCAAAAGGTTCAATTTATTGATGAAAAACGTCTAAAAATGACAAGAGTACAAGTTACAAAACGCAAAGTACAAGATATTAAATTGTACGCAAGGACGTTCGAAAATCCGGAACCGGGACATGAGTCAACTATCAACGCCCGACGCAACGGACCAAAACTTACAAGTCAACTATGCACAAGAATATAATATAATATTTAAATAATTATATAAATTATTTATATATTATATATATTTAAAAATTATGTCGACAAGCTATGAGACAAATGATCCTGAGCTGGATTTTCAAACTCCGCGACTCGCGGAGTTTGAAGGCTAAAAACTCCACGACTCGCGGAGCTGTCAGAAATCAAAACTCCTATAAAAGGTCACGAATTCTGCGTGTAAAAATAACATAATAATAATAATACTCCCTAGTATAATATAAATAAATATAATATATATATATATATATATATATATATATATATATATATATATATATATATATATATATATATATATATATATATATATATATATATATATTATATATATATATAATATAGATTAGTGTTATATTAGATTAGTTCGGGTTATGTAAAGGTTATTTTACGGGTTTTTGAAGTCGAAATGCTGTCCGTGTAACACTACGCGATAAATACTCAATGTAAGTTATGTTCTCCTTTTTAAATTAATGTCTCGTACTTAAGTTATTATTATGCTTATTTGAGCCAAAGTAATCATGATGTTGGACTAAATATTAAAGACGGGGTAAATGGGCTTTGTACCATAATTGGGGTTTGGACAAAAGAACGACACTTGTGGAAATTAGACTATGGGCTATTAATGGGCTTTATATTAAATTAACGATACCTCGTTAATTTAATATAAAGGTTATGATTTGACGTATCTATATATAACCACATACGCTTAATCGGACACGATGGGCGGGATATTTATAAGTACGAATTATTGTTCATTTGACCGGACACGGGGATGGATTAATAGTCAATGGACTCATTAAAACAGGGGTGGATTACATACAAGGGTAATTGGTGTAATTGTTAACAAAGTATTTAAACCTTGGTTTACACACAGTCGATGACCTGGTGTATTCATTAAGTAAAGTATTAAGACCTTGTTACAGTTCGAATCCCCAGTTAGTTGGAATATTTGACTTCGGGTATAAGGTTAAATTTGCCGAGCAGTTTATAATTATGACCGATGAACTATTATGGACAAAAACAAGATAGGTTTTAAATATATCCAGGACAAAGGACAATTAACACAGGACAATAAATAAAATCAAAACGTCAAACATCATGATTACGAAAGTTTAAATAAGCATAATATATTTTATTTCATTTTTTTTCTCGTACTTTTATTTATTGTCATTTTAATTATTGTTATTTATTTTATATTGTTAGTTAAATATAGTCATTTACTTTACGCTTCGCTTAAAATATAAAATCGACAAACCGGTCATTAAACGGTAAAACCCCCTTTTATATATTATTAATATAATATATTTTGTACGCATATAATTGTTTAAAATATAGTGTGAAATAAGCCAGCTCCCTGTGGAACGAACCGGACTTACTAAAAACTATACTACTCTACAATTAGGTACACTGCCTATAGTGTTGTAGCAAGGTTTAAGTATATCCATTCTCTAAATAAATAAATATCTTGTGTAAAAATGTATCGTATTTAATAGTATTTCCTTGTAAAATTTAATAGTATTTTATACCCCTATGCTAAACCATCAAGGGTTCATACCCATTCCTCCCATACCCTGTGTTACGTCCTTAGCCATACCCTAGCTTGTAGTCTGATCCCACATAGAAGTCTGAACACCAGCAGATGTATCTCTATGTATGCTGACGCGGTTTGTCTCGAAAATGTTGTTGGCTAAATCCTCGTACCATGTGTTCTGATCCCATGGTGGAGATGGAATGACCATGTGCTTGGTGTATTGATGCTGAGGAGGAGGTGGTCAATGCTGATAACTAGTCCCTTCATCTCTAGGTTCTCTATGGGCGATGATCAAAGGATACTGCCATGGATATGGTGGGACATTAAGCTATCTGCCTGCATAATGCATGAAGTGCTCGAGGTTCTGGAATATCGCAGACTCAGCATACCATCTCTCCGGCCCAGGAAAATTCCCCATGTGATAATGATACGGCTCATAATATGGTTGAGCACCCTGGCGTACTGGTGAGTGTCTTTGGGTGTCACTATCAGTGGGCCTACCATGCATCGTGGGATCATCCTCATCCCTTGGCTCCTGTGAACCCCGTCGTCTCCTGCCATCCCTCGTCCTTGGGTCGAGTCTAAAACCTCTAACTGTTACACCAGGCACAGTCCGATCGACTGAATCTGCAATCGCTGGGTTAGCTAGAACTATCAACTGCTGATCTCGTATCTGAATGAACTGCCAATTGTGCAACAGTTTGTACCCGATCTCCTCCGAATCAGTCACTCTCTGATAACCCATTGCTTCAATACTACCCAAGATGTGCATCCGACGAAGAAGTCTTGTGACTACGGCTCCCAAAACTGGCTCAACTGTACCCGGTGCGTTTCTTTCATTAGTCAATGCCTGGGCCAGAAGGTATGCAATTTACGTGTTCTGGTTTTGGAACATGGCATGCATAAGATGCATGTCAGCAATGGTGACAACTCTGTTATGTTGGGTTTTCGAATGAAGAATCTTGACTATGAGGTGGTGGAGGATGCGATGGACTGGGTTAATGAAACTGAAAGCCTTTTTCCCTGACCTCCAGACTTCTTGATTGGTGGTGTAGGTTTGCCAGAAAACCTGATTATCAATTGTAGGGTCCAAAGTAGTGTACCCTCTCTTGAATACTGAGCGGTTGACATGAGAGATTTTGTACCGTTCAAGATAAGTGGCGAATTGTTCAAGAGTGAGGTGGTGCATGTGACGACCCGGAAATTTCCGACCAAATTTAAACTTAATCTCTATATGGTTTCGACATGATAAGCAAAGTCTACTGAATTGAATTTCAAAATCTTTGAACTATGTTATGAAATCATTTGACCTTCGACTGTTCTCGACGATTCACGAACCACTATTTGTAAATAGATACATATAAGTATATATATATATATATATATATATATATATATATATATATATATATATATATATATATATATATATATATATATATATTAATTATTATAAATTAAAATATTATAAGAGTTAATTAATTGTGTAAATAAAATAATATATGATATTATTATTAAAATAAATCTATATATATATTTGTAAGGTATGTTGAATGTATATTTATATGGTTTCGAATTTATTTAATAAACGATAATATCACTCGTTTGTCAGTCGATCGATATTAAGTAAGTTAAATTCAAACTTATATGATTTTAAAATAATCGGTGTTTCGAAAATGAGTTCTATAAATTTTAGGCTTACTAAAAATGTATTTAGGATCTAGTTATTAAATTTTAACACTTTTTGTTTTTTTACCCAGAATTGAGATGGACAGTTGATGTAATTTTTATTTAGTAATTAATAATCAAATTTTATACCATAATGACTAAAATAAATAAATATAATTATTGTAAAAATTTAGGATTTTTCTGAAGACTTTTATCCGCCACTGAATTCAAATAGTGGACGATACACAGTCCGTGAAAACTGTCGGTAGATTAAAACAAGAATTGAGGCTGCTTATAATATTTTATTATTATTGTAATCTTGCACGTTCTTAATTTTATGATAGAAGATTCATATTATAATATTAATAAATATTATCCTCTTTATATATATATATATAAGGTACATATGCATATGCATATATACTAACACTTTCAAGACCATAAGCTCGATCAACCTTCACCTAGCTCCCTACGTTCGGCTACCACCGTGAGCACCATTAAACACCACTCGAACCACCATCACCACAAAACACCTTTGATCTCTATAGCCACCATCCAAACCACCGTGATCACCCTCCTGTCAAAAACAGCCTGTCATTTCTGCAATATATCTTTCTGTTTTTATGGTTCAACACAAACCACCATCAACAAACATGAAACCTTGCTAAACTGTTGCTCGTCTTTTCTGTTTCTGTTAATGCCAAACAACCACGATCATCTTCATTTTTTGTTTTGTTTTGTTTTGCAGCTAAATCAAACCGACACCTTAACACCATCACAAACCTACAACACCATTTTCGCGTTTCTGTTTGCAAGCACGACACCACAATTATTTTGTTACTGTTGTACACTAGTACAGCTTCTGTTTGCGGCTACTGCAGTAACATTTCCGTTAAATGAACAAACCTTCGAAAACCCAGATGAACAGTTCCATTGTTGATACGTATTGAAGATTAAAAACGACGATACAATAATTATGATGATATAGTGAGCATTCTTTCGTGTTTTATGTCTTGATCGAATGAATGATAAAGATGATGATTCATGGATAAAGACAAATGATGAAGATGATGAATAGTAAAATTTTTGTTGACACTATCAAACGATCTCGGTTTCATTATTACTGCTGTGATCCGATAACCACCAACACCAAAACCTTTTAAATTGCAGCAGTTTATGTCTTTTATTCATCTTGGACAGACCTAAACATTATCAAATTGTTGTTGTCAATTCTATTTAATAACCAAAGAACCTCCTGCGGCTCTACTATCGTATTATTATTGATGCTGCCTATCGAAACCCTTCTGTTTATGATTCACAACCATCAACACAAAGTAAAGTATTAATTGCTGCTACTGGGGTAAAAATCGAAACCCACAATCCACCTGCAATTGTTTTGATGTATACCGCCACCATATATACCTATCAAAACCCTACTATAATTTTTACAACCGCTAACCGAAGACACCATCTGCAATCCCATCGAAAACTGTTGCGTTATACTCCTATTTTTATTCGACTAAGACAAGGAAGGTGGTGAATAAATTGAAAGAAGATGATGAGCCGATGATATATGAAGAAGATATATGATAGGGTATGGTTTGATTATGATGATGATGAACTATTCGATGTTAAGATGATGATATGATGATGATGTTATAATCATGATTTAAATAAGTGATTAATGATGATGATCATCGTGATGATGATGAAGACGATTAGTTGATGAAGATGATAATATAAATGTTCGATTATTATGATGAATCTGGGATGATACAGGAACGACGAGAAAAGCTGTAAAAAGTAAAACATGTCGGTGAGCAATGGGGTATCCAAGAACACGAGTGCTTTTCCAGTTCAGCATTTTTTTTATTTCTTTTAAACTGCTCGATTAAGATGATTGATAAAAACTGAATCGGATCCTTTAATATTCCTATTTGGGCCGTGATTAAACATTGTTTAGAAGTTGGACTGAGTTATTGGTGTGTTGGGCTGTGGTTGTATTGCTGTTGGGCCGAGATGAAGGGGTTATATAGACTCAGTTAAGGTATAATTCAGAAAAACTGAATTGGTCAATTGGTGTTGAGTGTTTGTAGGTGAACGGGAGATCGTGGGTTCGAGCCTTGTCTGGGGCATTTTGTTTTTGGGAAAAGCTTTTGAGGTAGTTATTGTTATCATTATTATTATTATTATTATTATTATTATTATTATTATTATTATTATTATTATTATTATTATTATTATTATTATTATTATTATTATTATTATTATCATTATCATTATTATTATTATTATTATTGGTTAGTGTTATTATGGTTAAGATAGCTATTATTGTTACTATCATTATTATTATTATTATTATTATTATTATTATTATTATTATTATTATTATTATTATTATTATTATTATTATTATTATTATTATTATTATTTTCATTAACAAGATTTTATATATAATTTTATTTTCATTATTTTTATTATCATTACTATTATTATTATTACAGTATTATTATTACTACAAACATAATAACATTATTTACATAAATATTTACATATAACAAAATAATACTAATTATATAGATATATATATATGTATTAGTATAATGATATGTATAAATATTAAATATACAAAATAAATATATATATAATCTTGAAATAACAATTATATTACTAAATTAAATAAGTAATATATATAAACTAGTTTGATCATTATTATATGTTAATTATATGTGTTAATATACATACTCGATATAGGTTCGTGAATCCGAGGCCAACCCTACATTTGTTCAATGCCGTCATATGTATTTTTACTACAGAATACAATATTGTGAGTTTCATTTACTCCATTTTTAAATGCTTTTGCAATATTTTTTTTTTTGGGACTGAGAATACATGCGCTGTTTTTATAAATGTTTGACGAAATAGACACAAGTACTTAAAAACATTCTATGATTGAGTTACGAATACACCGGATATCACCCCTTTATAGTCTGGTAATCTAAGAATTAGGGAACCGAGCCCCTAATTGACGCGAATCCTAAAGATAGATCTATGGGCACTAACAAGCCCCAGTCAGAGAATTTGAACTGCTTTAGTACTTCGATATAGGTATACAACCACCAGCTTTAAAAGATATGATCTGTTTGTGAGGTGTACACAACCATCATATTTAAAAGAGTGGCCTGTTTGTATGCTTTTTGCATGACCGTACGGAATGCCGGTATGCGAGGGATATTCTATATGCATCTTGTTAAGGTCAATTACCAGGTGTTTATATATCGTATGAATGATTTTACAGCAGTGAGCAGACCTGCACAGATTATTTTTTAAATATGAGTATCTTGTGGTCTATTATATTATTGGAAATGATTGTTTATGATAAACTAATGAACTCACCAACCTTTTGGTTGACACTTTAAAGCATGTTATTCTCAGGTATGAAAGAAATCTTCCGCTGTGCATTTGCTCATTTTAAGGACATTACTTGGAGTCGATCATCGCAATGGGACCAAATGTTGATGACTTCTTCCAGATGGATTAGGACGGGGTATGACACGTGGTATCAGACCGGTGGTCTTAGCGAACCAGGTCTTGCATTAGTGTATCTAACTGATAGTTGTTAAGATGCATTAGTGAGTCTGGACTTCGACCGTGTCTTCATGTCAAAAAGTTTTGCTTATCATTTCTTGTCGAAAATTACTTGCTTATCATTCCTAGTCTAGACACATCTTACTGCATTGATTGCATGAATAGTGTATAGACAAAATTAATATCTTAGCGTATCTGCTAATTCATATCTTAGCGTATCTGTTACTATAAACTTTTCCTGACATATTCCGTAAATTCCTTCGTAATCTACGAAATCTTTTGCTCTATATATATAGATATTCTGTGTAATTAGAATATCATCCGATAGCCGAAAATCATTTCATATCGAAAAATCCTTTATTCAATCGTATGAAATGGAACTCGTCACTAGTTTAAGTTCTTCGGAATCCGACAGCTATTCCGACATGGATGCTCACCTAAGCTCCGAAAGCAGCGTCACCGGAATGAATTAACCAATCATCCATCATTTATTCGGGATGAATTGGAGATGGGTTCGTGATCTACTTAATCATGGAGACGCGAAGAAGGCGATCCCTTCCACCAACCAAATTCACCTCTTGGCGAAGAACCTAAAGCACTTACCGGCGAACCTGTTCGAAACATCATTTTCTCTCTCATTTCCCGAATATCTCGCCACGATTATATTGTATCTAAAATTCTAAACCTTATTCATCCGCTCGTTTCGATCGAAAATCATCCCGGAATAATAGAAGAAGTCAACGAACTTCGTGCTCGAGTAATCAATTTGGAGAATATGGTGCAAAAATTTACCAGCTTCAGCAACATCACCGGCACCAACAGTACCATCAGTAACAGCACCAGTACCACCAACAACAACATCTGCATTACATGCCTCAACATCACAATCTATACCTCAAGCATAATTATCGTTCTACATGACATTTTACATCATTTATCTTTGTTCGACATGGAAATTATGTAATCTCTAATGTTTTAGAGATTATATATTCTTGTTCTAATGGTAAATCAAATGAGTCTAATATCATATTGACTCATTAAATTCATGATTATATCTGAAGAATATATATATATATATATATATATATATATATATATTCATATATATATATATATATATATTATATGTAAGTATATTTTCATAAAGATTGTAATTAAAAATTCTTTCGTACAAACTGTTAATGGTGAAAATATTTTAACGGGTAGGTAATACCCGAGGAATATTTAGATTTCACATTAATAAGTTACACTGTACATTCTTCGAATTTGATTCAACAGTCATTTACTATCCTACTTACATCCACAGATATACTATTCCATTCACCGCAAAATAACTATTTTCATTCAATTTCATATTTGAATTTTAACCTATCAGAATTCAACAAGTGGCATAATGAAGAAAACATTGGACAAAATAAAATTTGTTAGAAATAAACAAATTAACTTTGAGAAATTTTGTTAAGAATCCATGCTAACAAAATCCTAGCTAACTGTTCCTAGGTAACTGTTAATTCCTTATTACATTTTATTTATCGCAATTTATTTATCGCAATTTATTTATCGCAATTTATTTATCGCAATTTTAATTCTCGCAATTTTATTTATCGTCATTTAATTTCTGTTATTTATTTTACGCACTTTAAATATCGGGACACCTATACAAGGTTTTTACATATCATATCGACGCATCTATGTATATTATTTGGAATAACCATAGACACTCTATATGCAGTAATGCTCGAGTTAGCTATAGAGGGTTGAGGTTGATTCTAAATAATATACATACTTTGAGTTGTGATCAAGTCTGAGACATGTATATAATGGGCCACAACACGTATTAATTAATTCGAGTATTATATATTAAACTATATATGAATTGTTGAACTACTAATTGTGGACTACTAACCTTGGACAATTAAAATGAATTAAAATATTGATTATAACATATGAAACTAAACAATTCTTCAAGTTTGCCACTTGATTTCATCTTAAACCTCAATTGTATCTTGACGATTATAAACTGCGTTCAAACCTTTCATGATTCTTGAAAACACCTCAATCGAGAGAATGAACCAATCACACTTCATCTACGGAAGAAAAGATTGATGCATATAGTCATGCACCTGAAAACACTCGGAACCTGAGTAAACGTTTAACATGTATCTGTGCTAGCTCCGTTGGCATTGTTCTTACCGAAAATAACATTGCAATTCCTCTTCAAATTAGCAAATTTTGTCACAGCTCTAGCAAGTCAACTTCAACTTTTCAGTCAGACTAGTTTTATTATAACCTTGATATATACGTTGTCTTTTCGCCTTCGTTACCGGGGAACCGTTTATATTCCACCACATTAGCAGTAAACTTATCAACAATTTTGTTGATCCTTAATTTTCCGAAAAATCATTATCTTTATCGAAACCTTATCATATACTCATCTACATCTTATAACGAGAATTACCATACCAATTACCGGAAACCAGTAATCAGTATTTGGAATCTCGCAACGTGTCATAACCCGTCCTTAACCATAAGAACGAGTTAAATAACGTATGATTTCATTGCGAGGTATTGACCTCTATATGCGACATTTTTAAAAGAACAACTGCATTTATTTTACATTACAAACCATAACTCTTATTTTAATACAAGTTTTAGACAATATAAAGATGATTATCGTTTAGCGATAATCTTAGACTTACAAACTTTACATGTGATGATAACAATACGATTTCTAGCATATTTTACATTACAAATCCTCGGACATGCAGTTTTATTTTTGACACAAATATGCATACTCAAGATCTTGCTTAAATTCAACATGTTGCAGCGGAAGCTTTTAGTTATCACCTGAGAATAGACATGTTTAAAATGTCAACATAAAGTTGGTGAGATATAGGTTTAATGCCGACAGCGATATAAATATAGACCACAAGATTTCATATGTAAACATTTTAATAAGAATATTCTAAGTGGTTGAGCACTTGGTAACCATACTTAACATTTAATCACGTCGCATATTCCCTTTATTATGAAATCTTACTACACCGTACCAAGTGTAGTCACGAAACGAAGTACTGTGCAACCGTTGAATACTGGTCGTCCAGTCCGGTTGGGGTTGTCAGGCCCGATAGATCTATCAACAGGATTCGCGTTTACAATACCGCTGTAAATAATAGTTACCAAGCTACAGGGAAGTATGCCAGTGGTACAACTCAACGTAGAATATATTTTTCAGTTACTTGTGTCCATAACGTAAAACATAAAATACATGTATTCTCATCCCGAAATATTTAGAGTTTAAAAGTGGGACTATATACTCACTTTTGCCTTGAAGATATATATATTTTGACTTGGTCTCCGGTTGATATCACGAACCTATCCATATATAATATATCAATACCTTTTCTTTTTAAAACAATCGTCACATATATATACTTATTATACTTTTAATACTTTTAATAATTTCTTAGTCCGTAGTTAGCAGTCCGATGTTAGTAATTCAATTTTAATGGTTCATTTTTAGGTGTTTAATAAACCCCCAATGAAATAAATAAAACCCCCATCGTATATGTATTGGTCGAGATTAATCTTGACCCACGGTACCGGTGTTGTCAAATGACGTGTTGCGTACATAAAGTACCGGTGTTGTCAAATGGCGTGTTGCGTACAATCATGGGATCTTATGATTAATCTTCTCGTATTGTTTACGGGTGATCCTGAACCATATAAAATTAAATTATGAGTACATATATATAAAATATCATGTTATTTTAGAAAGATGTAATTTTTTTAATTTTCTCCAATTATTTTCGTGGCTAAACTAGTCTTGGATATCCGATTTTGTTTTGGTCATAGTTTCTTCGTTACAACTCCGTTTTCGTTGGTTCAACTTTCCACTTCCTTGGATCGAGTCCTTCTTTAAGAATATGAACTGTAAATACCTTAGTTTGTATTCGAAATCACAGGTCATAGGTCAAACTTTGGTGAAACTTATGAAGTTAATCATTTTCCATCATGTAAACAACCTTAAATGATTATTTTTCTAAAAATACTTATACTTTGAGTTGAATCATGAAATTTTTATGTGTTATCATATTCATAGTAAATATCATTTTTCCAGAAAATAAACCTCCAATTCAAGGTTCAAGATAGTTTTTATTTATCCAACCCAAAACAGCCCCCGGTTGCACTCCGATGTCGTAAAAACAGTTTTTAAGGTGTTCTTTGAAAAACCAAGTTATACCTTGTTAAATTAGAATATATTTATGATATATTACAGGTCTTGAAGTATTTTAAAAGTTAAGTTAGAAGGATCTATTTAGTTTGCAAACAAGTTTGAAAACATTCAAACTATGTTCTTGTTGTTAAAATTTTATACCATAAAATAAGATAGCTATACATATATGAATCGAATAAGGTTATGAACATAGTTACTACCTCAAGTTACTTGGACAAGATTGCTGTAAAAGAGGAGTAAAGACCTAGAACCAAAAGGGTGATGGAATTGGATGAAAGATTGGAAGTAAACTTGTGTTCTTGGAAGGATTCTTGAAGTGTTTTTGTAAGAGTTTTCTTATGGTGATTAAGTGATGTTTTTATGGCTAGATCTTCATGGATTTTAGCTGAATGGTTATGGAGTTTCTTAAGAGTGTGTTTTTGGTTAAAGAAATGAGGTAGTAAAATTTGAAAATGGAAGATGTATTTAAGGCCATAAAAACATGATTAATGGAAAAACATGGACAAAATTTCATGTTGTATTTTTATGTAATTAGTCATACTAAACATCAAAAGTAGTTACCTTATACATAAGGCATGAACAAGAGAGTTACCTTATACATAAGGCATGAACAAGGGCTGGTTGGTGGTGATTTGATGTGTATATACCAATAGTAAATACGTATAGAGGCTAGGTATGATACGAGTACATGTACTCTAGATATACGTATAGAAATTTTGTGAAAAATGGAATGAGAATTCAAATATTGCTATCTTTTGTGAATATACTTATATTGTTTTATGTATTTAAGTCCTTAAAAAGTGATTAAATACATTACATATACGATATATGTATAAACATTATAGGTTATAAGTATTTATGTCAAATAACGTTACGTATGGTTATCGTTTTGAAAACTTAAGTTAGTAGTTTCAAAATATACTTATAACTTATTGTTATTAATACAAAATAAGATATTAAAACATCCTTAGATCATGTTAAATATGTATATATACATATATATACACAAAGGTATAATTATCATATATTATATAGTTCGTGATATCATCGGTCAAACTAGACGATCAAACGTTGTGTAAAACTCATTTCAAAAACATAAATCTCAACAATTTGGATTGATTATCATGTTGGTAAGGTTTAATTTAGATAAATATTAATCTTATAAGTATAAATTGATCGAAAAAGTCCGGGTCATTACAGTACCTACCCGTTAAATAAATTTCGTCCCGAAATTTTAAAATCGTACCTATTTTGCGTCATCGGGAAACAAATGCGGGTATTTTTGTTTCATTTGATCCTCTCGCTCCCAAGTAAACTCGGGACCTCTTCGTGCATTCCAACGAACTTTAACGATCGGTATGTTGCTCTGCTTGAGCCGTTTAACTTCACGGTCCATGATCTCGATTGGTTCTTCTATGAATTGTAGTTTCTCGTCAACTTGAATTTCTTCAAAAGGAATGGTGAGGTCTTCCTATGCAAGACACTTTTTAAGGTTCGAGACGTGAAATGTATTATGTACTCCGGCGAGTTGTTGCGGTAACTCGAGTCGATAAGCTACCGGTCCAATACGTTCGATGATCTTGAACGGGCCTACATATCTTGGGTTCAGTTTACCTCTTTTACTGAAACGTATTACACCTTTCCAAGGTGACACCTTTAGCATAACCATGTCACCGATCTGAAACTCTAATGGTTTCCTTCGGACATCGGCGTAGCTCTTTTGGCGACTACGAGCTGTTTTCAATCTCTCCTTGATTTGTACTATCTTCTCAGTCGTTTCGTGTATGATCTCGGGACCGGTTAATTGTCGATCTCCTACTTCATTCCAACAAATAAGAGATCTACACTTCCTTCCGTACAATGCTTCGAATGGCGCAGCTTTAATGCTCGCATGATAACTATTATTATACGAGAATTCTGCTAATGGTAGATATTTATCCCATCCGTTTCCAAAATCGATCACACATGCCCTGAGCATGTCTTCAAGAGTCTGAATTGTTCTTTCACTCTGCCCGTCGGTTTGCGGATGATATGCGGTACTCATATCCAAACGAGTTCCTAGTGCCTCCTGTAGTGATTGCCAGAACTTTGAGGTAAATCTACTATCACGATCAGATATAATGGAAATAGGTATTCCATGCCTTGAAACTATTTCCTTTATATATAATCGTAATAATTTCTCCATTCTATCCGTTTCCTTTATAGGCAAGAAATGTGCAGATTTGGTAAGACGATCAACAATTACCCAAATGGTGTCGTATCCCCAGGCAGTCTTTGGTAACTTCGTGATGAAATCCATGGTAATACCGTCCCATTTCCATTCTGGGATTTCTGGTTGTTGAAGTAATCCTGACGGCTTCTGGTGTTCTGCTTTGACTTTGGAACAAGTTAAACATTCCCCAACATATGTTGCAACGTCTGTCTTCAAATTAGGCCACCAATAATGCGTCTTAAGATCTTGATACATCTTTCCAACTCCAGGATGTATCGAGTATCTTGTCTTATGTGCCTCATTCAATATTAACTTCCTTAATCCACCCAACTTTGGTACCCAAATACGGTTTGCAAAATATCGAATTCCATCTTCCCGCATAATGAGTTGTTTCCCATACTTCTTCATTATTTCATTTCCTATGTTTTCTTTAGTAAGAGCTTCTCGTTGAGCCTCTTTGATTTGTGAGTTGAGATTCATGCGAATTTTTATGTTCATTGCTCGTACTCGAATTGGTTCTCGTTCCTTTCTGCTTAAAGCGTCAGCCACCACATTCGCTTTCCCGGGATGATAACGAATTTCACAATCATAGTCGTTTATTAACTCGACCCACCTACGTTTCCTCATGTTCAGCTGTTTCTGATCAAAAATATGTTGAAGGCTTTTATGATCAGTAAACACAGTGCATTTAACCCCATACAAGTAGTGTCTCCATATCTTCAATGCAAACACGACTGCTCCCAGTTCTAGATCATGAGTCGTATAATTCCGATCGTGAATCTTCAATTGTCGGGATGCGTATGCAATAACTTTCTTTCGTTGCATAAGAACACAACCAAAACCTTGTCGCGAAGCGTCACAATATATTTGAAAATCATCGTTCCCTTCTGGTAACGATAAAATAGGCGCCGTAGTCAACTTCTTTTTCAGTAATTGAAATGCACTCTCCTGCTCAGAAGTCCATTCATATTTCTTCCCTTTTTGCGTTAACGCTGTCAACGGCTTAGCTATTCGGGAAAAATCTTGAATAAACCTTCTATAATAACCGGCTAAACCCAAAAATTGGCGTATCTGCATTGGTGTCTTAGGAGTCTCCCATTTTTCAATGGCTTCAATTTTTGCTGGATCAACCTGAATTCCTTTGCTACTAACAACGTGGCCAAGAAATTGCACTTCTTCCAACCAGAAAGCACAGTTAGAAAATTTAGCGTATAGCTGTTCTTTTCTCAACAACTCTAATATTAAAATTAAATGCTGCTCATGCTCTTGCTCACTCTTGGAATAGATAAGAATGTCATCAATGAAAACAATAACAAACTTATCTAAATATGGACTACAAACTCGATTCATGAGGTCCATGAATACAGCTGGCGCATTCGTCAATCCAAACGGCATGACCAAAAATTCGTAATGACCGTAACGTGTCCGAAAAGCAGTTTTCAGTATATCTTCTTCTTTGACACGTAATTGATGATAGCCCGACCTTAGGTAAATTTTTGAGTACACACATGATCCTTGCAGTTGATCAAATAAGTCGTCAATTCTCAGTAGTGGATACCGATTCTTGATAGTTAACTTATTTAATTCACGATAATCTATACACATCCTAAAAGATCCATCTTTCTTCTTAACAAACAAAATTGGAGCTCCCCACGGTGAAGTACTTGGTCGTATGAATCCACGGTCTAGTAATTCTTTTAACTGACTTTGAAGTTCTTTTAATTCGGACGGTGCAAGTCTATATGGCGCACGAGCCACTGGTGCAGCTCCTGGTACTAAATCTATTTGAAATTCTACAGATCTAAATGGAGGTAATCCTGGCAACTCTTCCGGAAAAACTTCAGGATAATCTCTTGCCACAGGCACGTCGTTGATGCACTTCTCTTTTTCTTTCTTTTCGACTTTATTAACATGTGCTAGAATAGCATAACATCCCTTTTCTAAACACTTCTTGGCTTTCAAACAGCTAATGAGTTTTAACTTTGAGTTACCCTTCTCTCCATAAATCATCACCGGCATTTTATCCTTACAAGGAATGCGAATTGCCTTCTTGGCACACACAACTTCAGCTCCTACTTTGGACATCCAGTCCATGCCGACTATTACATCAAAACTTCCTAATTCTACGGGTATCAAGTCAATTTTAAACGTTTCTCCGGCTAAATTTATTTTACAATCACGACAAATTTTATCGGCTTTAATTAGTTTACCATTAGCTAACTCAATCATGTACTTAGCATCTAGAGGTAATGATGAACAATTCAATTTAGTGTAAAAATTTCTACACACGTAACTTCTATCGGCACCAGTATCAAATATAATAGATGCTGATAAGTTATTAATGGTAAACGTACCCGTAACAAGCTCCGGGTCTTCACACGCCTCTCTAGCATTAATAACAAATGCTCTTCCACGTGCAGATCCATTATTCTTCTCTGGATTCGGACACTGGCTCTTATAGTGACTTTGTTTTCCACACCCATAACAAGTAATGGTAGCCAAAGCAGTTCTATTTGCATTGGTGGCAGGAGTCTTGGTACCATTTGTATTTGTAACGAGAGCCCTACAATCTTCAGCAAGATGACCCTTTCGATTACATTTGTTGCATACCACATTACAGTAGCCAGAGTGATGTTTGTGGCATCGGTTGCATAAAGGATTTTGTCCTTTGTAACCAAAGCTTGAACCACTACCTGCACCTTGCGTGGTTTCTTGTTTCTTAAAAGATTGTTGTTGGTTACCTCGATCATAATTTCCATTCCACTTTCTTTTGTTACCTGATACCTTCACATCAGTATTGGATGCTTTCTTATCCATGATGACCTGATCCATTAGCTCGTTTGCCATGGTTATAGCTTCATGAATTGTCTTAGGTTTCGATGCTGTAACGTTTGCCTTGACCTTTTTGGGCAAACCATCTTTGTACATTTCAATCTTCCGTTCCTCGGTTGGAACCAATTCAGGACATAGCAAAACTAATTCCATGAATCGCTGATTGTAGTTGATGATTTCAGTACCAATAACCTTCAGACTTCGTAATTCATCTTCCAACTTCCTAACCTCGTTCCTTGGACAATATTCGTTGATTAACATTGTTTTGAATTCTTCCCATGGAGTATCATAAGCTACATCTCCTCCTACAACCTTCACAAAATTTTTCCACCACGTGAGTGCACTATCTTGTAAAGTGCACGATGCATACTTGGTCATGTCCTTTTCAACACAACCACTGATTTTAAACACAGTCTCCATCTTTTCTATCTACCGAGTTAAACCGATCGGTCCTTCCGTTCCACTGAATGATGAGGGCTTGCAAGCTTGAAAAGTCTTGTAGGTACATCCTACACGAGGATTTGGGTTAACTGCAGCAGCTCTTGCAGCTTCGACCCATAACATTCTGTCGTTCACTCGCTGGTTGATGAATTCCTCGACTTCTTGTTCCGTCATTCGATTCAATCGCGCCATTTCGTAATGAAAGAAAATAATTATTCACATGGAATATTATAGATGTAGTGTGTATTTATAGTACATTATAGCTTGTTAATAATATGAACCAGGTATTATTATAAAAGCCTTTTCTTCTTATTAGCATTTTATAATTATATCTAGGGTAGTACCTATCCGTTAATGTTCATACTTAATAGCTTAGTACAGAACCAATTACTACAATCTAAATAATACTTAACCATGGAAAATTATTGCATTTCATACTTCACTATTTTACATATGCTTATCTTACATCGAATATTAAGCACACCACACTAATAATATTATACAAAACATTATATGATCCCATGGTTTAATACGGCAGTGCATCGTTTGGTCTATTTTCTAGGACGTTTAGGTTCAAGGAATGGCCTAACGCTTATCCTAGCTGTCTGCCTATATTTTGGCAGTGAGGCTGAAGAACTGGATGCCGGGATAGAACGAATAGGAATAGTGGGAATAGGGGTGGTAGTGTCTAGTGGAGTTGGTGCCACATCATCCTTACTAAACTCAGGATTTGAATTTTCTAATTCATTAGCCTTTCGTTTCTTTCCTAGTTCGAACTTGTCTTTCGTAATTTATTGTATTTCTTCCTCGGGTTCACTTTCCTCCTCTGGTTCACTTTCCTCCTCGGGTTCACTTTCCTCCTCGGGTTCACTTTCCGGGTTCTTTATTGTTGGTTCATCCGGAATTTGTGAGTCTTCCCCAAAGATATTATTTTCGTCATCGGATAGGTTAATGACTGAAATACCATCTGAAGATTCTGATTCGGAGTCGCTGAATGTGATAATAAGTTTTGAGCCCGACATCTATCACACAACAACTAACCCATTAGTACTACATAATATTTACATATAAATTTTAACCAACAATGATAAGCAATGGTTGTTAAATCTGATCCGGTCAAAGTCCAGACTTACTAATGTATCCTAACGACTTATCAGTTAGACACACTAATGCAAACCTGGTTCGCTAAGACCACCGCTCTGATACCACATGTCATAACCCGTCCTTAACCATAAGAACGAGTTAAATAACGTATGATTTCATTGTGAGGTATTAACCTCTATATGCGACATTTTTAAAAGAACAACTGCATTTATTTTACATTACAAACCATAACTCTTATTTTAATACAAGTTTTAGACAATATAAAGATGATTATCGTTTAGCGATAATCTTAGACTTACAAACTTTACATGTGATGATAACAATACGATTTCTAGCATATTTTACATTACAAATCCTCGGACATGCAGTTTTATTTTTGACACAAATATGCATACTCAAGATCTTGCTTAAATTCAACATGTTGCAGCGGAAGCTTTTAGTTATCACCTGAGAATAGACATGTTTAAAACGTCAACATAAAGTTGGTGAGATATAGGTTTAATGCCGGCAGCGATATAAATATAGACCACAAGATTTCATATGTAAACATTTTAATAAGAATATTCTAAGTGGTTGAGCACTTGGTAACCATACTTAACATTTAATCACGTCGCATATTCCCTTTATTATGAAATCTTACTACACCGTACCAAGTGTAGTCACGAAACGAAGTACTGTGCAACCGTTGAATACTGGTCGTCTAGTCCGGTTGGGGTTGTCAGGCCCGATAGATCTATCAACAGGATTCGCGTTTACAATACCGCTGTAAATAATAGTTACCAAGCTACAGGGAAGTATGCCAGTGGTACAACTCAACGTAGAATATATTTTTCAGTTACTTGTGTCCATAACGTAAAATATAAAATACATGTATTCTCATCCCGAAATATTTAGAGTTTAAAAGTGGGACTATATACTCACTTTTGCCTTGAAGATATATATATTTTGACTTGGTCTCCGGTTGATATCACGAACCTATCCATATATAATATATCAATACCTTTTCTTTTTAAAACAATCGTCACATATATATACTTATTATACTTTTAATACTTTTAATAATTTCTTAGTCCGTAGTTAGCAGTCCGATGTTAGTAATTCAATTTTAATGGTTCATTTTTAGGTGTTTAATAAACCCCCAATGAAATAAATAAAACCCCCATCGTATATGTATTGGTCGAGATTAATCTTGACCCACGGTACCGGTGTTGTCAAATGACGTGTTGCGTACATAAAGTACCGGTGTTGTCAAATGACGTGTTGCGTACAATCATGGGATCTTATGATTAATCTTCTCGTATTGTTTACGGGTGATCCTGAACCATATAAAATTAAATTATGAGTACATATATATAAAATATCATGTTATTTTAGAAAGATGTGAGTTTTTTAATTTTCTCCAATTATTTTCGTGGCTAAACTAGTCTTGGATATCCGATTTTGTTTTGGTCATAGTTTCTTCGTTACAACTCCGTTTTCGTTGGTTCAACTTGCCACTTCCTTGGATCGAGTCCTTCTTTAAGAATATGAACTGTAAATACCTTAGTTTGTATTCGAAATCACAGGTCATAGGTCAAACTTTGGTGAAACTTATGAAGTTAATCATTTTCCATCATGTAAACAACCTTAAATGATTATTTTTCTAAAAATACTTATACTTTGAGTTGAATCATGAAATTTTTATGTGTTATCATATTCATAGTAAATATCATTTTTCCAGAAAATAAACCTCCAATTCAAGGTTCAAGATAGTTTTTAATTATCCAACCCAAAACAGCCCCCGGTTGCACTCCGACGTCGTAAAAACAGTTTTTAAGGTGTTCTTTGAAAAACCAAGTTATACCTTGTTAAATTAGAATATATTTATGATATATTACAGGTCTTGAAGTATTTTAAAAGTTAAGTTAGAAGGATCTATTTAGTTTGCAAACAAGTTTGAAAACATTCAAACTATGTTCTTGTTGTTAAAATTTTATACCATAAAATAAGATAGCTATACATATATGAATCAAATAAGGTTATGAACATAGTTACTACCTCAAGTTACTTGGACAAGATTGCTGTAAAAGAGGAGTAAAGACCTAGAACCAAAAGGGTGATGGAATTGGATGAAAGATTGGAAGTAAACTTGTGTTCTTGGAAGGATTCTTGAAGTGTTTTTGTAAGAGTTTTCTTATGGTGATTAAGTGATGTTTTTATGGCTAGATCTTCATGGATTTTAGCTGAATGGTTATAGAGTTTCTTAAGAGTGTGTTTTTGGTTAAAGAAATGAGGTAGTAAAATTTGAAAATGGAAGATGTATTTAAGGCCATAAAAACATGATTAATGGAAAAACATGGACAAAATTTCATGTTGTATTTTTATGTAATTAGTCATACTAAACATCAAAAGTAGTTACCTTATACATAAGGCATGAACAAGAGAGTTACCTTATACATAAGGCATGAACAAGGGCTGGTTGGTGGTGATTTGATGTGTATATACCAATAGTAAATACGTATAGAGGCTAGGTATGATACGAGTACATGTACTCTAGATATACGTATAGAAATTTTGTGAAAAATGGAATGAGAATTCAAATATAGCTATCTTTTGTGAATATACTTATATTGTTTTATGTATTTAAGTCCTTAAAAAGTGATTAAATACATTACATATACGATATATGTATAAACGTTATAGGTTATAAGTATTTATGTCAAATAACGTTACGTATGGTTATCGTTTTGAAAACTTAAGTTAGTAGTTTCAAAATATACTTATAACTTATTGTTATTAATACAAAATAAGATATTAAAACATCCTTAGATCATGTTAAATATGTATATATACATATATATACACAAACGTATAATTATCATATATTATATAGTTCGTGATATCATCGGTCAAACTAGACGATCAAACGTTGTGTAAAACTCATTTCAAAAACATAAATCTCAACAATTTGGATTGCTTATCATGTTGGTAAGGTTTAATTTAGATAAATATTAATCTTATAAGTATAAATTGATCGAAAAAGTCCGGGTCATTACACAACGTTTCTATATCAACAGTTATATGTATACATATAACATTTATCTCTTAGAATTATGATCTTCAATTATGAAATTCTATAAAGCTCCCAGTCTACGAGTCAATACTCGGAATGTTAAAAAAAAGGTGGAAAGAAGTAACAAAAACTGTAAACGATCTTAATAGTCGAAAGTTTGATGATAAAGAATAGTGGCTGAAGAAGCTCAAAAGATGAGAAAAAAAATTGATACTGGAAAACAGATTGAGCAAACCGTGAAGGAGGCTGTGGACAAATCACAAAGACTAAACCTACCTTCAAAGAATCTAAATGATTCTGTATCTGCTGAAGTCCTTAACAAATACTTTGCTCATGACTCTAAACCTTTACGAACAAGTATCTAACATCATCCATCAATATTAGAAATTCTAAGATATCATCATATCTTTCATTAAAAATATCCTTGATATTTCTGAGATATTTTCATAACTATTCTTATCTGAAATCATTTATCTTTTCGCGTTATCTGTATTACATCATAAAGGAAACTGTTTAGTTTCTATATTCTGTAAACCTTCGAGTTGAAATTATGAATGTTTTAAAGTAGTGTTGGAAATTGATGCATGAGTTAGTATAAAATAATGACACTTGATCAACGTGATTATATTACAGTAAGTCATGCTGAGTTTCTATTGAAACGTGATGATTCACAGACCATAACATCATCATGTGCCATGTTACACGACTCTTACATTCTACTTGATCTCCAAACATATCGAGAACATGTTTTCCTGATAATTCTATCTTTTCTCGTGACTTCTGGTAATTTAACAATGAAATGTCCCATTCATATCGATTATAAACGTTTCATATTAATTGATTTCTTTGCGAGGTTTTGACCTCTATATGAGACATTTTTCAAAGACTGCATTCGTTTTTAAAACAAACCATAACCTTTATTTTATTGACAAGGTTAAAAGGACACCACCTAGATTATTAAGAATTTGAAAATCTAAAAATATCACACTTACACACGACCAATACATATTGGTTTACAATATTAATATGTTACAACAAAGTAAATCTCGAATGCAGTTTTAAACAATATTATACAAGCATGCTGACACCAAATCTTGTCCATATTTTAGCATGCAACAGCGGAAGCTCTTAATAATCACCTGATAATAAACATGCTTTAAACGTCAACAAAAATGTTGGTGAGTTATAGGTTTAAACTATATATATCAAATCGTAATAATAGAACACACGATTTCATCTTTCAATAACATACAATCTGTATAAAAATCATTCATATGTTGAACTCCTGGTAACCGACATTAACAAAATGCATATAGAATATCCCCAAAATAGAAATTCATCTGTATTAATAACTCGAAGTACTAAAGCATACCATTTTCCAGTATGGGGGGAGTTAGTGCCCGTAGATCTACCTTTAGGATTCGCATCAATTAGGGTGTATGTTCCCTAATTCTTAGGCTACCAAGCTAAAAGGGTGATATTCGGTATTCATAATCTAACATAGAATGTAATTTCAAGTACTTGTGTCTATTTTGTAAAACCTTTATAAAACTGCATGTATTCTCATCCCAAAAATATTAGATTTAAAAGTGGGACTATAACTCACTTTCACAGATTTTTCCTTCGTCGGAATAAGACTTGGCCACTGGTCGATTCACGAACCTATAAAAAATATGTACATATATATCAAAGTATGTTCAAAATATATTTACAACATTTTTATTACATTTTAATGATTTGAGTTTTTAAGTCAGCAGTCCTCGTTAGTAACCTATAACTAGTTGTCCACAGTTAGATGTACAGAAATAAAGCAATATATATTATCTCGAATCAATCCACAACCCAGTGTCTACAAGTCTCAGACTCGATCATAACTCAAAGTATATATATTATTTTGGAATCAACCTCAACCCTGTACAGCTAACTCAAATATTACTGAATATAGATTGTCTATGGTTGTTCCGAAATATATATAGATGGGTAGATATGATATGTCAAAACATTATATTCATGTCTATGGTATCCCAAGATTACATAATATATGTTAGAATACATGTATAATACAATATAAGTTAGTTAAGTTATGATTTGTATAGATTTGTTACAAATTTCACGTAGCTACAACAAGCAAAATTATCCAATCTTGTTTTACCCATAATTTCTTCGTTTCAAATCCGTTTTGAGTGATTCAAGTTGCTATGGTTTCATAATGAACTGAAATTTATGAAACTAAACAGAAAAAGTATAAGTTTATAGTTGGAAATACAGTTTACAAGTCAATATTGTAAGAGGTAGTCATTTTAGTCGAAAGAACGACGTCTTAATGACCATTTTAAAAAACATACTTTCACTTTGATTTTAACCATGATTTTTGGATATAGTTTCATGTTCATAAGAAAAATCATTTTCCCTGAAGAACAACTTTTAAATCAAAGTTTATCATAATTTTTAATTAACTAACCCAAAACAGCCCGCGGTGTTACTACGCCGGTGTATGTCCGGTTTTACGGTGTTCTTCGTGTTTCAAGGTTTTAAATCATTAAGTTAGCATATCATATAGATATAGAACATGTATTTAGTTGATTTTAAAAGTCAAGTTAGAAGGATTAACTTTGTTTGCGAACAAGTTTAGAATTAACTAAACTATGTTCTAGTGATTACATGTTCAAATCTTCGAATAAGATAGTTTTATATATATGAATCGAATGATGTTATGAACATCATTACTACCTCAAGTTTAGTAGGTAAACCTACTGTAAATGACAAAAATTGATCTAGCTTCAAAGGATTCTTGGATGGCTTGAAAGTTCTTGAAGTAGAATCATGACACGAAAACAAGTTCAAGTAAGATTATCACTCGAAATAAGATTGTTATAGTTATAGAAATTGAACTAAAGTTTGAACATGAATATTACCTTGAATTAGAAAGATATCTTACTGTAAATAAGAAATATTTCTTGAGATTGGATGATCACTTGAAATGGATTAGAAAGCTTGGAAGTAGACTTGTAAACTTGAGAGTATTCTTGATTTTATGAAACTAGAACTTATAGAATTTATGAAGAACACTTAGAACTTGAAGATAGAACTTGAGAGAGATCAATTAGATGAAGAAAATTAAAGAATGAAAGTGTTTGTTGGTATTTTTAGTCGTTGGTATATGGATTAGATATAAAGGATGTGTAAGTTTGTTTTCATGTAAATAATTCATGAATGATTTATAATATTTTTTTGTAATTTTGTGAGATATTTCATGCTAGTTGTCAAATGATAGTTCTCACATGTTTAATAACTCACATGGGCTGCTAAGGAGCTGATCATTGAAGTGTATATACCAATAGTATATACATCTAGAAGCTGTGTATTGTACGTGTACGAATACGGGTGCGTACGAGTAGAATTGTTGATGAAAATGAATGAAGATATAATTGTAAGCATTTTTGTTAAGTAGAAGTACTTTGATATGTGTCTTGAAGTCTTTCAAAAGTGTACAAATACATCTTAATAAACTACATGTATATACATTTTAACTGAGTCATTAAGTCATCGTTAGTCGTTACATGTAAGTGTTGTTTTGAAACCTTTAAGTTAACGATCTCATTTAATGTTGTTAACCCATTGTTTATTATATCTAATGAGATGTTAAATTATTACATTATCATAATATTATGATGTATGAATATATCTTAATATGATATATATACATTAAAATGTCTTTACAACGATAATCGTTACATATATGTCTCGTTTTGAAATCCTTAAGTTAGTAGTCTTGTTTTTACATATGTAGTTCATTGTTAACACACTTAATGATATACTTAATTATCATTTTATCATGTTAAACATAGTGTATCTATATCTTAGTATGATTCATATGTATTTAGTAAGACGTTGTTATAACGATAATCGTTATATATATCGTTTCGAGTTTCTTAATTCAATAATCTCATTTTTATGTATATCACTCATTGTTAATACACTTAGTAAGATAGTTACTTATCATAATCTCATGTTAACCATATATATATATATATATATATATATATATATATATATATATATATATATATATATATATATATATATATATATATATATATATATATATATATATATATATATATATATATATATCTATATATATATCATCATGTAGTTTTTACAAGTTTTTAACGTTCGTGAATCGCCGGTCAACTTGGGTGGTCAATTGTCTACATGTAACTCATTTCAATTAATCAAGTCTTAGCAAGTTTGATTGCTTAACATGTTGGAAACACTTAATCATGTAAATGTCAATTTCATTTAATATATATAAACATGGAAAAGTTCGGGTCACTACAGTACCTACCCGTTAAATAAATTTCGTCCCGAAATTTTAAGCTGTTGAAGGTGTTGACGAATCTTCTGGAAATAGGTGCGGGTATTTCTTCATCATCTGATCTTCACGCTCCCAGGTGAATTCAGATCCTCTACGAGCATTCCATTGAACCTTAACAATTGGTATCTTGTTTTGCTTAAGTCTTTTAACCTCACGATCCATTATTTCGACGGGTTCTTCGATGAATTGAAGTTTTTTGTTGATTTGGATTTCGTCTAACGGAATAGTGAGATCTTCTTTAGCAAAACATTTCTTCAAATTTGAGATGTGGAAAGTGTTATGTACAGCCGCGAGTTGTTGAGGTAACTCAAGTCGGTAAGCTACTGGTCCGACACGATCAATAATCTTGAATGGTCCAATATACGTTGGATTTAATTTCCCTCATTTACCAAATTGAACAACGCCTTTCCAAGGTGTAACTTTAAGCATGACCATCTCTCCAATTTCCAATTCTATATCTTTTCTTTTAATGTCAGCGTAGCTCTTTTGTCGATTTTGGGCGGCTTTCAACCGTTGGAGACCTGCACTTTGACCATCTTCTCGATAGTTTCTTGTATTATCTTCGGACCCATAATCTGTCTATCCCCCACTTCACTCCAACAAATTGGAGACCTGCACTTTGTACCATAAAGTGCTTCAAACGGCGCCATCTCAATGCTTGAATGGTAGATGTTGTTGTAGGAAAATTCTGCTAACGGTAGGTGTCGATCCCAACTGTTTCTGAAATCAATAACACATGCTCGTAGCATGACTTCAAGCGTTTGTATCATCCTTTCACTCTTCCCATCAGTTTTTGGATGATAGGCAGTACTCATGTCTAGACGAGTTCCCAATGCTTGCTGTAATGTCTGCCAAAACCTTGAAACAAATCTGCCATCCCTATCAGAGATAATAGAGACTGGTATTCCATGTCTAGAGACGACTTCCTTCAAGTATAAATGTGCTAACTTTTCCATTTTATCATCTTCTCTCATTAGCAAAAAGTGTGCTGATTTGGTGAGACGATCGACTATTACCTAAATAGTATCATAACCAGTTGCAGTCCTTGGCAATTTAGTAATGAAATCCATGGTAATGTTTTCCCATTTCCATTCCAAGATTTCAGGTTGCTGAAGTAGGCCTGATGGTTTCTGATGTTCAGCTTTGACTTTAGAACAAGTTAAACATTCTCCTACGTATGTAGCAATATCGGCTTTCATACCCGGCCACCAAAAGTGTTTCTTGAGATCTTTGTACATCTTCCCCGCTCCGGGATGTATTGAATATCTCATTTTATGTGCTTCCCCAAGTACCATTTCTCTCACATCCCCAATCTTTGGTACCCAAATTCTGTCATCCCTATACCGGGTTTTGTCTTCTCGAATATTAAGATGTTTCTCTGATCCTTTGGGTATTTCATTCTTTAAATTTCCTTCTATTACAACTCCCTGTTGCGCCTCCTTTATTTGAGTAGTAAGTTTAGTACGAATAATTATATTCATAGCTTTTACCCGTATAGGTTCTCTGTCCTTTCTACTTAAAGCGTCGGCTACCACATTCGCCTTCCCCGGGTGGTAACGAATCTCAAAATCATAATCATTCAACAATTCAATCCACCTACACTGCCTCATGTTTAGTTGTTTCTGATTAAATATGTGTTGAAGACTTCTGCGGTCAGTATATATAATACTTTTGACCCCATATAAATAGTGCCTCCAAGTCTTTAATGCAAAAACAACCGCGCCTAATTCCAAATCATGTGTCGTGTAATTCTGCTCATGAATCTTCAATTGTCTAAACACATAAGCAATTACCTTTGTTCCTTGCATTAATACACAACCGAGACCTTGCTTTGAGGCGTCACAATATATCACAAAATCATCATTCCCTTCAGGTAATGAGAATAAAGGTGCCGTAGTTAACTTTTTCTTCAACAATTGAAACGCTTTTTCTTGCTCATCCTTCCATTCAAATTTCTTCCCTTTAAACGTTAATGCATTCAAGGGTTTTTCTATTTTTTTAAAAATCTTGGATGAATCTCCTGTAATAACCAGCCAGCCCTAAAAATTGGCGTATGTGTTTTGGAGTTTTCGGGATTTCCCATTTTTTAACGGTTTCAATCTTTGCCGGATCCACCTGAATACCTTCTTTGTTCACTATGTGACTGAGGAATTGAACTTCTTCCAACCAAAATGCACACTTTGAAAACTTAGCGTATAGTTTTTCTTTCCTCAACAATTCTAACACTTTTCTTAAATTTTCTTCGTGCTCTTGATCATTCTTTGAGTAGATAAGTATGTCATCGATGAAAACTATGACAAACTTATCGAGATATGGCCCATACATACGGTTCATGAGGTCCATGAATACAGCTGGTGCGTTACTCAATCCAAATGTTATAACCATAAACTCGTAATTACCGTAATGTGATGACCCGGAAATTTCTGACCAAATTTAAACTTAATCTTACTATAATTCTGACACGATAAGCAAAGTATATAATGTTGAGTCTAGAAAATTTTGAAACTATTTTCGTGTAATCAATTACCCTTTGACTATTCCCGATGATTCACGATGTGTGTAAATAAAAATGTATATATATATATATATATATATATATAACTATAAATGTATATGTAATATTTTTGAATAAATAAAAATACACTTTAATCAATAGAGTTAAAAATGTAAAATAATAAACAGAATAATTAAGTATTATTAAAATAAAAATATATAAAAATATATAAAAATATATATATATATATATATATATATATATATATATATATATATATATATATATATATATATATATATATGTATATATATATATATGTATATATATATGTATATATATATATATATATATGTATATATATATGATTCTTAATAATAAATATTATTATATGGTAATATATATAAAATGTACAAATAATAAATACTCAATAAAGGATATTATAAAATATATAATTATTAATTTGCACAATTAATAATATATAATATTAGTTACAGTATAGTTGTTATATTCATGTTATTACTTCATTATCAATATTAAAATAAATATTAATAACAATATCTGTATTATTGATAATATTATATTTGATACATTTGAATTGTTACATTATTATTAATATTATTATCATCATTATTAATATCAGTGTTATCATTGTAAATATTATTATTATAATTAATAGTAAGGTTATAAATTTTAATTAATATGAATAATATTTGTATTATTATATAATATTAATATTACCATTATCATTAAGAATTATTATTATTATGAGATTATTATTACCATTATTATCATTATTATTAATTTTATTAGTATTAATGTTATCATATCATTATTTATCAATTATTATTATTACTAGTTCATATATCAATGATATTATTATTATTAGTAATATATTTATTATTATTAGTAATATTAATCTAGTTATACTTGTTAAATACCAAAATTATTAATTTATATGCAGATATACAAACAGATATTTATGAATACAGTTTTATATATATATCTAAATATATACAGATATAAATATAGAATTACAGTTATATGCATATAATATATAAACTTTTATAAAGCATACCAATCAGTTGTCCATCTCTATCCATACTGTGATCCATTTTTGTAATTGTCGAATTTTGTTACATGTCATTCTCATCATTCTCAATCACGTTCAAAAACAGAAATCGTTCATATTATATATATAACTCTGAAATTTGTAAGGGAATGAAACCAAAAACACAGAAAATAAATACGACTGCCTCTGTTCTTGGTCCAAATTAACAAAAGCTCGATTTTGGATGAATTTTCAAAATGTAAAAATGCAGTTCTATTAGGAATGATCTAATTAAACCATCTGTAAGTTTTTATGTCCCAATTCTTTGTTTTGATTTTGAATTTTGAAGTCATATATTAAATTTAAAAAGTCAAGTGAATCGTTCATCTTAAAATTTGAACTTGTTTTTATGTTTTAAGATTAATTGGTGATGCAGAAAGTTTATACTATGGATTTAAAACCTTTTTCGTGTTGTAATTATAATCTAAAACTATCTACAAGTTAAAATTTGATTTGGTGTTCATAACTATATTAACTGGGATATTCAATAGCATGAATTAGAATAAATTTTAAAAATCTATATACGAGGTTATGTTAGAAATCTTCTATTGAATATAACTGCAAGGTTTCAGCTCCCAATTATTTGAATTAAAATCAAATTTTTGAGTCAAACTATAATCTTAAAAAGTCAAACGTTTTGTTCTTTGTGAAATTCAATATCGTTTTTATGTTTCTAGTTAAATTGATAATCCCTAAAGCTTCTAAGGAGAATTTAAAACCTATTTCATGTATAAACTTGAAGCTAAAATTGTTTGGATTTTGAAATCAATGTCTGAGTTATAATCGGGTTTTTTTTCCACAGCTTTATTTTATTTTCTGATTTTCTTGTGTCTATTAATTAATATCAATGGTTACCAGTGTCTTTGTTACATTTAAGAATTCTAAAATCAATTAAGTAACTCGTTGTTTGAATGGTTTTATCCCTGGTCTATTAATTAATATCAATGGTTACCAATGTCTTTGTTACATTTAAGAATTCTAAAATCAATTAAGTAACTCGTTTTTATGAATGTATTAAATATATTCTTATATAGCTATTTATTTGATAAAATAATGTCAATAATAATAAATAAAATTTGTATCTTTTTATGATAACAATAATATTCATAATTGTATCTAATATTATGATAATAAATGATAATTCTTATAATTACACTTATGTTAATAATAATACTAATAGTTACAAAAGTGATACTAACACTAATGTTAACGAAAATAATAATAAATTTTATTATTTTCATAATAATAATAACAATACTCTTATTAATCATTTTAATACTAATAATAATAATAATAACAATAATAATAATACTAGTAAACATAATAATAACTAATAATAATAATGATAGCAATAAAATAAAAGTGTATACCCTCTCCAAGCTCTTTCTAAAAAGGAATGCCCCCGATGAGACTCGAACCGGCGACCTCCCGTTAACACAAACACCCCTAAACCATCGAATCATTACTTACTTTCTTGTTATCTCTCGCACAACTATATATTGAATAAGTATGAAACCGTCTATCACTTCATCCATATAAAATCATGACTTAACATTATCTTTTCGCCATCTCCATCATCGACGTTTATTATCATGCGTATTATTACCTTCATGTCATGATCTTCGTGATCATCATCATGTCCTTCATTCACCATCATGATACCCTCATTCTTGTCTATATCTCATCATCAATACTTGTTATCTTTTGCGTATGTTTGTCACTAGTGTTATTTGTCCCGATAACTTCATCGGTTCAATAGAAAAGAAAACTAGAACAAGCCCAAGTGACTTAACAGCCCAACTAGTAAATTATTTGGCCCATGCTAAATTATTTGTCCCGATAACTTCTCAAGAGTCCAATAACAATTGATGACCCATTAACAGTTATAATAAGTCGAATAAAAAAAATATAATGGTTGCTGGTTCCCAAAAAGTTCGACAGGAATAAAAGGAAGTGGGGTTCTTGGTGATTTAAATAAACATATCTTTATTAATCAACATGTTTTTCCTTCATTCATAATAGAAAGTGTACAGCAAAGTTACTGATCGAACACTTTGTATACAGCAGAAACTATTACGCTACCAGCAACGTTTATAAATTTAATGATGGTGATAATCGATCCGTTGAAGGTGGTGCAAACGTGATTGGGTGGTGGTCTTAAGGTTTGGAATAGAAACAGCGAGCAATCGGTGATGGGTTATTGACGATTGAAACAAAAAAAAATAGTAATGGTTTAAGTGGGTTTCATCCAAGAGGGTTTCGATTTCATGTGATGGTTTTGGTGTTGATGGGTGTTCATGGTGGTTGGTTAAGAATGTGTTCAACAATGGTGGTTTACGGTAATGGCTTGGCTTCGTTTATAATAGAACTCAGAACCAGAAGAGAGATTGGTAGAAGGTAATGGTTGTCGGTATCCTGAGTCAGAAACAGAAACGTGACAGGAAGATAGCAGTGTATTATTTTCATGGTGTTGGCGGAGTGAGATGGTGATAGGCGGTGGCTACAGCGGAGATGGAGGTGAGGTGGTTATCATCGTTTGATAGTAGCTCGGGTGGGTTTCAAATAAGGTAACAACACACAGATATCATGTAGCAGTAATACACTTGTTATCTTGATAGTTCACAAGAAATAATCGTGGATCTTGAAGGTGGTAGTTTTTATCGAATGGTGGTCTTGATTGTCGGGTTGAAATAGAAAACGATGAAAGAAGAAAGATATATATGCACATATAGATTTTGATTGTGGTGGTGTTTATGTATGGTGGTGGTTTCATCAAGGTTGGCGGGGGCGTGGTCAAGATGGTTCGATTATGGTGACTTACAATGAATGGTGAGATTCAAGAGATTCAATGGTTGTGGTTGTAGAAAGGAAAACAAAAATTGCTCTTGGGGTGTCTCAATGAATCAGTAGGAAGAACAAAGAAAGTTGGGGTGAATAATATCTTATAGATAAATATATATATGTGTTACATGTGTGTGTTCTTGTGTTGACAGCAAATCCACGAGAAAATATATACATATAATTGAAATTGTGATTTAGACTAATCATACTACTTTAACTAATTTAATGGCATCCAGTTCACAAAAAGTAAGCTTTAATTACATCCGTGATTTATATTTTGAATTTAACCTGCCGACAGTTCTAAATACGTATTATACATTGTGCTCCATTGATCATCAGTGGCGGATAAAAGTCTTCGGAAAAATTCCATATTTTTTTAATTAACTATATTGATTTATTGCGGTCATTATGGTATAAAATTCGATCATAAATTATTAAATAAAAATTACATTAATTAGTCACTCCCATCCCCCAAGTAAAATATAAAAAGTTTTAAAATTTGACAAACAACATCTAAACATATTACTAATAAGCCTAAAATTTATAGAACTCATTTTTGGATTACCGTTTATTTTAAATTTATATAAGTTTGAATTTAACTTGTTTAATATCAATCGACTGACAAACGAGTGCTATTATCGTTTACTAAATAAATTCGGAACTATATTTATATATTAAATATACCTTATTCATATACATATATATATATATATATATATATATATATATATATATATATATATATATATATATATATATATATATATATATATATATATATATATATATATATGTTTTAAATAATAATTATTATATATTGTTTTATTTTACATAGTTAATTATAATATATTTAAAATTTATTATTTATATATAATTAAATATATATATATATCTATTTATAATTAATTGTTCGTGAATCGTCGAGAGCAGTCGAAGGTCAATTGAATATATGAACATCGTTCCAAAATTTTCTAGACTTCAATACTACAGACTTTGCTTATCGTATCGGAAACATATCAAGATTAAGTTTAAATTTGGTCAGAAATTTCCGGGTCGTCACCGTACCTACCCGTTAAAGAAATTTCGTCCCGAAATTTGAGTGAGGTCATCATGGCTAACAATAAAAATGTTTTCATGACGAATATGAGTTGATAGATAGAGTTTTATCTCCATTAAGTAATATTGATAAAACAATTCTATTATGTGAAGCATACGAGTGAAGGTGTCACAAAAGAGTAAAGTGAGAGAAATAGAGTTTAGTCATATCTTTTTACGCAGATAGGGTTGATTTCCGGAGTTTAAGGGATTTAAAACAAAATCTTCGATATCTATTAGATTTGATTCTTCGGTGAATAAGGAAATTAGGATCTCTTTCATTAAATGCGATCATCTGCCTCGATTGCTTTGTCTAATATTTTCACTATAAATTTACCTTTTCCGTTCCATTACTTTTTACCACTTTAATAATTTCTTTCCTAATTCACATTTCCAAAGAGTTTGAAAATGCTAAATCCCGTTCTAATCCTTGTACTTATCCTGACTATCGCTTCTGTCATTATTCTCTTTCATTTACCACCGGAGGAATCTGTTTTCTTCTACTTCGTCCTTGGGGCTGTAATGTTTTTAATTCTTCCGTGTCTTTATGTTGCGATAAACATTGATATACACGTTTTGTAATTTTATGTGTTGTTATCGAGCTTTATATTCCCCCTTATATTTTGGAGTTCCATACTTTTGTTTTTCTCTTCCCGACTTTAAGTCAAGCGAATGATGGTCCAGAATTCGTAGATATAGAGTTTCGAATGATTATAATGTTCTAAGCAGGAAGGAACGTGATAGCACGATTTGATTTTCAAATTTATCAACATTATGGAAGATAGAACCATCAAGAATACATTTTCTTGATATGTCCAGAAGTTAAGTAGAATGAAAGAGTTATGTAACATGGCACATGATGACGTTATGATCTGTGAATCATCATGTTTCAATAGAACTTCCAGCATGGCTTACTGTAATATAATCACGTTGGCCAAGCGTCATTATATTATACTAACCCATGCTTCAATTCCCAACACTTCTCCACAATTCATTCATAGTTTATACTTAGATTTTACAGAAGTTTCCAATATAATGGAATACAGAGCCCGAAGAGGTATATAATTTTGGACAAGAATATTTATGAAAATATCCTCAGAAATATCAAAGATATTTATGATGATATTTTGGAATTTCTAAGTTCGAAGGTGGATGAAGTAAGATTTTCCGCAAGATTTTAACATGTGTACGGAGCTAGATATTCGTTGAAGGTTTCATCGGATTCAGAATTACATGGCTTCTTTGAATATATGGTATGGTCTTTGTAATTGGCCTTGATCTCCTTCATGGTTTGCTTAATCTGTTTTTTAGTACCAAATTTTCTATCGAGCGTTCCTAACACTCCCTTCTTTATCATCAAACTTTTGGCCATTTAGACCATCTACAATTTTTTTTTTTCTGTTTCCTCTGCATTTAATGCTACGATATCTGAATCATCGGTTATCAATTCGAGGGTTTCAAGAGGATTGTGTTTTTAGATGATTAAACGCTGATGGTAATATGGTGGAATATAAAAGGTTCCCCAGTAATAATAAAAGGGCACGCATATATATCAAGATTATAATAAGGTTGTTTCGAACGAAAAGTCGAAGTTGACTTGCTGGAGCTGTGACAAAATTTGCTACCTTGAAAGGAATTACCAAATTATTTTGGGTAATAATAACACTAAAGAAAATTAGCACAGATACGTGTTAAACATTTACTCAGGTGCATAACTATATGCATCAATCTTTTCTTCTGTAGATGAAATGCGGTTGGTTCATCCCCTCGATTGAGGTGTTTTCAAAAATTATGAAAGGTTTGAACGCAGATCGTAATCGTCAAGATACAAATGAGGTTTAAGATGAAATCAAGTGGCAAACTTGAAGAAATGTTTAGTTTCATATGTTATAATCAATATTTTAATTCATTTTAATTGTCCAATATCATTAGTCCACAGTCGATAGTCCACAGTTAACAGTCCAATAATTCATATATAATTTAATATATAATATTCAAATTAATTAATACGTATCGTGACCCGTGTACATGTCACAGACTCGATCACAACTCAAACTATATATATTATTGTAGAATCAACCTCAACCCTGTATAGCTAACTCCAGCATTACTGCATATATAGTGTCTATGGTTATTCCAAATAATATACATAGATGCGTCGATATGATATGTAAAAACCTTGTATAGGTGTCCCGATATTTAAAGTGCGTAAAATAAATAACAGAAATTAAATGACGATAAATAAAACTGCGAGAATTAAAATTGCGATAAATAAATTGCGATAAATAAAAGGTAATATGGAATTAACAGTTAGCTAGGAACAGTTAGCTAGGATTTTTTTAGCGTGAATTCATAATAAAATTTCTCATAGTTAATTCGTTTGTTTCTAACAAATTTTATTTTGTCCAATGTTTTCTTCATTATGCCACTTGTTGGATTCTGATAGATCAAAATTCAAATATGAAATTGAATGAAAATGGTTATTCTGCGGTGAACGGATACGTATATCTGTGAATGTAAGTAGGATAGTAAATGACTGTTGAATCAGATTCGAAGAATGTACAATGTAACTTATTAATGTGAAATCTAAATATTCCTCGGGTATTACCTACCCGTTAAAATATTTTCACCATTAACAGTTTGTACAAAAGAATTTTTAATTACAATCTTTATGAAAGCATATATACATATATATTTTCTTCAGATGTAATCACAGATTTAATGAGTTAACATGATATTAGACTCATTTAGTTTTCGGTTGTAACTAGAATAAATAATCTCTAAAACTTTAGAGGTTACATATTCGCCATGTCAAACGAAGATAAATGAGGTAGAACGATACGTAGAACGAAGATCATACTCGAAGTACAGATGGTGATATTGAGGCATGGATTGTTGATGATACTGGTGCTGTTATTGATGGTGTTGTTAGTGCCGGTGATGTTGCTGAAGCTGGTAAATTTTGCACCATATTCTCCAAATTGATTACTCGAGCGCGAAGTTCGCTAACTTCTTCTATTATTCTGGGATGATTGTCTGTCAGAACGAGCGGATGAATAAGGTTTAGAATTGTGAATAGAATATAATCGTGGCGATATATTCAGGAAATGAGGGTGAAAATGGTATTACGAACAAGTTCGCCGGTAAGTGCTTCATGTTCATTGCCAAGTGGGCAATATGGTGGATGAAAGGGATCGCCGTCTTCGCTTCTCCATTGATTAAGTCGACTACGAACCCATCAGATGAATTGGGAATGGCTGATTGATTGATTCATTCTGGTGACACCTCTTTCGGAGCTTAGGTGAATATCCATGTCGGAATAACTATCGGAATAGCTATCGAAATCTGAGGGACTCCAACTGGTTGAGGGATTCATCTCGTACGATCAGATGAAGTATTTTCGATAAAAAATAGATTATAGGATGTAGATTAGTACCCTGCAATACATAATTTGTATATGCATATATAATACTAAAATCTCATAAGTTACGGAGGAATCTACGGAAGCTGTCAGGCAAAGTCTACAGTAATAGATACGCTAAGATATGATTTTTTGTCTGTACACTATTCATGCAATCCAGGCAGTAAGATATGTCTAGATTAAAAATGATAAACAAGTGATTCCCTAAGAATGATAAGCAGATAATTTCCGACTAGAAATGATAAGCAAAACTTTTGACATGCAGACACGGTCGAAGTCCAGACTCACTAATGCATCTAAACAACTATCAGTTAGACACACTAATGCAAGACCTGGTTCGCTAAGACCACCGCTCTGATACTAACTGAAAGGACCCGTCCTAATCCATCTGGACGAACTCTTCAACAGTTGGTCCCATTGCGAGGTTCTGATCCTTATATGCCATGAACGAATCCATGTAATATGAGCAAATGCACAGCGAAAGATTTCTTTCTTACCTGAGAATAAATATGCTTTAAAGTGTCAACCAAAAGGTTGGTGAGTTCATAAGTTTATCATAATACAATAAAATTCATCATTTTAATAGACCACAAGATTTAAATCATGCATGGTACAAATGGGCCCGAATCCTATACCCACCTGTAATGCACATGCGATATCTTTTAAATACAGTACACCTTTCTCGTGTACGAAATCATCTTTCATAAATCTTAGTAACCGTACACATATCTCGTGCACAAAAACTAATACACATAACCTGTGTATAAAAATCATTCTCTCGATACATAACATTCACATCAACTGGTGGCAATTATCATGTCCACATAATTCAATGGTGGCAATTATCATGTCCACATAATTCAATGGTGGCAATTATCATGTCCACATAATTCAATGGTGGCAATTATCATGTCCACATAATTCAATGGTGGCAATTATCATGTCCACATAATTCAATAATAATCTGTAGAACTTCTGTCTGCATAATAATTCATTCGAGGAATGTTTTGCTTGTGTCTATCTCATCAAACATTTATAAAAACATTTCATGTATTCGCAGTTCAAAATGTATTTCAAAAGCATTTATTAAAGCAGCTGTAAAAGTAACGCATGTATTCTCAGTCCAAAAAATGTAAAGAGTAAAAGGGAATCAATTGAACTCACGCATATAAATATTGTAAAACAGTTAATAAAGCATTTGCATGTATTCTCAGCCCAAAAACATAAAGAGTAAAAGGGAGCAAATGAAACTCACCTAATGTATTTTGTAGTAAAAATACATATGACTATATTGAACAACGCAGGGTTGGCCTCGGATTCACGAACCTATATCATTTGCATATTTATTAATACACATAATCGTAATCGAATAAGTTTATGTATTATTATTAATGGTTATTTTAGTAACTTGTATGTTTCTTTGTTAATTAATTTAACTATTTTTATTTTATATACTTTAGATAATTAATTAATACTCATTATGAAAATATTAGTGTTGTTATATGAATGTATTAAATATATTCTTATATAGCTATTTATTTGATAAAATAATGTCAATAATAATAAATAAAATTTGTATCTTTTTATGATAATAATAATATTCATAATTGTATCTAATATTATGATAATAAATGATAATTCTTATAATTACACTTATGTTAATAATAATACTAATAGTTACAAAAGTGATACTAACACTAATGTTAAAGAAAATAATAATAAATTTTATTATTTTCATAATAATAATAACAATACTCTTATTAATCATTTTAATACTAATAATAATAATAAAAACAATAATAATAATACTAGTAAACATAATAATAACTAATAATAATAATGATAGCAATAAAATAAAAGTGTATACCCTCTCCAAGCTCTTTCTAAAAAGGAATGCCCCCGACGAGACTCGAACCGGTGACCTCCCGTTAACACAAACACCCCTAAACCATCGAATCATTACTTACTTTCTTGTTATCTCTCGCACAACTATATATTGAATAAGTATGAAACCGTCTATCACTTCATCCACATAAAATCATGACTTAACATTATCTTCTCGCCATCTCCATCATCGACGTTTATTATCATGTGTATTATTACCTTCATGTCATGATCTTCGTGATCATCATCACATCCTTCATTCACCATCATGATACCCTCATTTTTGTCTATATCTCATCATCAATACTTGTTATCTTTTGCGTATGTTTGTCACTAGTGTTATTTGTCCCGATAACTTCATCGGTTCAATAGAAAAGAAAACTAGAACAAGCCCAAGTGACTTAACAGCCCAACTAGTAAATTATTTGGCCCATGCTAAATTATTTGTCCCGATAACTTCTCAAGAGTCCAAAAACAATTGATGACCCATTAACAGTTATAATAAGTCGAATAAAAAAAAATATAATGGCTGCTGGTTCCCAAAAAGTTCGACAGGAATAAAAGGAAGTGGGGTTCTTGGTGATTTAAATAAACATATCTTTATTAATCAACATGTTTTTCCTTCGTTCATAATAGAAAGTGTACAGCAAAGTTGCTAATAGAACACTTTGTATACAGCAGAAACTATTACGCTACCAGCAACGTTTATAAATTTAATGATGGTGATAATCGATCTGTTAAAGGTGGTGCAAACGTGATTGGGTGGTGGTCTTAAGGTTTGGTATAGAAACAGCGAGCAATCGGTGATGGGTTATTGACGATTAAAACGAAAAAAAACAGTAATGGTTTAAGTAGGTTTCGTCCAAGTGGGTTTCGATTTCATGTGATGGTTTTGGTGATGATGGGTGTTCATGGTGGTTGGTTAAGAAGGTGTTCAACAATGGTGGTTTACGGTGATGGCTTGGCTTCGTTTAAAATAGAACTCAGAACCAGAAGAGAGATTGGTAGAAGGTGATGGTTGTCGGTATCCTGAGTCAGAAATAGAAACATGACAGGAAGATAGCAGTGTATTATTTTCATGGTGTTGGCGGAGTGAGATGGTGATAGGCGGTGGCTCCAGCGGAGATGGAGGTGAGGTGGTTGTCATCGTTCGATAGTAGCTCGGGTGGGTTTCAAATAAGGTAACAACACACAGATATCATGTAGCAGTAATACACTTATTATCTTGATAGTTCACAAGAAACAATCGTGGATCTTGAAGGTGGTAGTTTTTATCGAATGGTAGTCTTGATTGTCGGGTTGAAATAGAAAACGATGAAAGAAGAAAGATATATATGCACATATAGATTATGATCGTGGTGGTGTTTATGTATAGTGGTGGTTTCATCAAGGTTGGCAGGGGCGAGGTCAAGATGGTTCGGTTATGGTGACTTACAATGAATGGTGAGATTCAAGAGATTCAATGGTTGTGGTTGTAGAAAGGAAAACAAAAATTGCTCTTGGGGTGTCTCAATGAATCAGTAGGAAGAACAAAGAAAGTTGGGGTGAATAATATCTTATAGATATATATATATATATATATATATATATATATATATATATATATATATATATGTGTTACATGTGTGTGTTCTTGTGTTGACAGCAAATCCACGAGAAAATATATACATATAATTGAAATTGTGATTTAGACTAATCATACTACTTTAACTAATTTAATGGCATCCAGTTCACAAAAAGTAAGCTTTAATTACATCCGTGATTTATATTTTGAATTTAACCTGCCGACAGTTCTAAATACGTATTATACATCGTGCTCCATTGATCATCGGTAGCGGATAAAAGTCTACGGAAAAATTCCATATTTTTTTAATTAACTATATTGATTTATTTCGGTCATTATTGTATAAAATTTGATCATAAATTATTAAATAAAAATTACATTAATTAGTCACTCCCATCCCCCAAGTAAAATATAAAAAGTTTTAAAATTTGACAAACAACATCTAAACATATTACTAATAAGCCTAAAATTTATTGAACTCATTTTCGCATCACCGTTTATTTTAAATTTATATAAGTTTGAATTTAACTTGTTTAATATCGATCCACTGACAAATGAGTGCTATTATCGTTTACTAAATAAATTCGGAACTATATTTATATATTAAATATACCTTATTCATATATATATATATATATATATATATATATATATATATATATATATATATATATATATATATATATATATATATATATATATATATATATATATATATATATATATATATATATATATATATATATATATATATATATATATATATATATATATATATTTATATATATATAGATATATGTTTTAAATAATAATTGTTATATATTGTTTTATTTTACATAGTTAATTATAATATATTTCAAATTTATTATTTATATATACTTAAATATATACATATCTATTTATAATTAATTGTTCGTGAATCGTCGAGAGCAGTCGAAGGTCAATTGAATATATGAACATCGTTCCAAAATTTTCTAGACTTCAATATTACAGACTTTGCTTATCGTGTCGGAAACATATCAAGATTAAGTTTAAATTTGGTCGGAAATTTCTGGGTCGTCACATCGACCGTGTCTGCATGTCAAAAGTTTTGCTTAACATTTCGTGTCGAAAATTATCTGCTTATCATTCTTTGGGAATCATTTGCTTATCATTCTTAGTCTAGACACATCTTACTGCCTTTATTGCATAGATAGTGTAAAGACAGATTCATGTTTTAGCATATCTGCTAATCTATATCTTAGCGTATCTGTTACTATAAACTTTGCCTGATATATTCCGTAAATTCCTCCGTAACTTATGGGATTTTAGTATTATATATGCATATGTAAATTATATATTACAGGGTACTAATCTATATCCTATAATCTATTTCTTATCAAAAATCCTTCATCTGATCGTAGGAAATGAATCCCTCAACCCGTTCGAGTCCCTCAGATTTCGATAGCTATTCCGATAGTTATTCCGACAACTATTTCGACATGGATATTCACCTAAGCCCGGAAGCGGTGTCACCAGAATGAATCAATAAATCAGCCATCCCCAATTCATCTGATGGATTCGTAGTCAACTTAATCAACGGAGACGCGAAGAAGACGATCCTTTTCACCAATCAATTTACCCTCTGGGCGAAGAACCTGAAGCACTTACCGGCGAATATATTCGAAACACCATTTTCAGCCTCATTTCCAGAGTAACTCGACACGATTATATTCTATACACAATTCTAAACCTTATTCATCAGCTCGTTCCGACCGACAATCATCCCGAAATAATAAAAGAATTCAGCGAACTTCGCGCTCGAGTAATCAATTTGGAGAATATGGTGCAAAATTTACCAGTTTCAACAACATCAACGGCATCAACAGTACCACCAGCAACAACACAAAGCACAACAACACACGCCTCAACATCACAATCTGTACCTCGAGCATAATCATTATTCTACATGATGTTCTACATCATTTATCTTCGTTCGGCATGGCGATTATGTAATCTCTAATATTTTAGAGATTATATATTCTTGTTTTAACGGTAAATCAAATGAGTTTAATATCATATAAACTCATTAAATCTATGATTACATCTGAAGAAATATATATAGGTATGTATATTTTCATAAAGATTATAATTAAAAATTCTTTTGTACAAACGATTAATGGTGAAAATATTTTAACGGGTAGGTAATACCCGAGGAATATTTAGATTTCACATTAATAAGTTACACTGTACATTCTTTCAATTCTGATTCAACAGTTATTTACTATCCTACTTACATCCACCGGTGCACGAATCCATTCACCACAGAATAACCATTTTCATTCAATTTCATATTTGGATTTTGACCTATCAGAATCCGACAAGTGGCATAATGAAGAAAACATTGGACAAAATAAAATTTGTTAGAAACAAACAAATTAACTATGAAAAATTTTGTTAAGAATCCACGCTAACAAAATCCTAGCTAACTGTTCCTAGCTAACTGTTAATTCCTTATTGTACATTTAATTATCGCAATTTATTTTATCGCAATTTAATTCTCACAATTTTATTTATTGTCATTTATATTCTGTTATTTACTTTACACACTTTATTTATCGTCATTTAATTTCTGTTATTTATTTTACGCACTTTAAATATCGGGACACGTATACAAAGTTTTGACATATCATATCGACGCATATATATATATTATTTGGAATAACCATAGACACTCTATATGCAGTAATGCTGGAGTTAGCTATACAGGGTTGAGGTTGATTCTACAATAATATATATAGTTTGAGTTGTGATCAAGTCTGAGACATGTACATGGGTTACGATACGTATTAATTAATTCGAATATTACATATTAAACTATATATGAATTATTGGACTGTTACTGTGGACTATCGACTGTGAACTAATAACATTGGACAATTAAAATGAATTAAAATATTGATTATAACATATGAAACTAAACAATTCTTCAAGTTTGCCACTTGATTTCATCTTAAACCTCATTTGTATCTTGACGATTACAATCTGCGTTTAAACCTTTTAAGATTTTTGAAAACACCTCAATCGAGAGGATGAACCAACCGCACGTCATCTACAGAAAGAAAGATTGATGCGTATAGTTATGCACCTGAAAACTCTCGGAAACTGAGTAAATGTTTAACGCGTAGCTGTACTAATTCCTTTAGCGTTATTATTACCGAAAATAACTTTGCAATCTCTTTCCAAATTAGCCAATTTTGTCACAGCTCCAGCAAGTCAACTTTGACTTTTCGTTCGAAACAACCTTATTATAACCTTGACATATATGCGTGCTCTTTTATTGTTACCAGGGAACCTTTTATATTCCACCTTATTACCAGTAGACGTACCAGCAACCTCGTTGCTTCTTGTCTTAAATCTCTTTGATAAATCATTATATTTATTCATTGAAATCCTATCATATACTCATCCGCATCTTGTAACGAAAACTGCCACACCAAATACCGGGAATCAGCAATCAGTACTTTGAAAACTCATAGCATATCTACATCAACAGTTATATGTATAACATTTATCTCTTAGAATTATGATCTTTCATTCTGAAATTCTGAAAAGCACTCAGTCTACAAATCAATACTCTGAATGTTGAAAAAGCTGAATGGAGCAGCAGAAACCGTAGACAACCGTAAACGACCTTAATCATCGGAAGTTTGATGATAAAGAATAGTATGATGGAAAAGCTCATAAAAATTGGAACTGGAAAACGGATTGAGCTAACCACGAAGGAGACCAAGGATAAATACAAGGACCATACCCTATATTCAAAGAATCTAGGTAATTCTGGATCCGTTGAAATCTTTAGAGAATATCTTGCTCCGAAGTCATGTTAAAATCTTGCAGAAAATTTTTCTTCATCAACCTTCGAACTTGGAAATTCCAAAATATCATCATAAATATCATCGATATTTCTGAGGATATTTTCATAAATATTCTCGTCCGAAATTATATACCTCTTCATGCTTCCTGTGTTTTATTATATTGGAAACTTCTGAAAAATCTAAGTTTAATTTATGAATCAATTCTGGAGAAATGTAAAGAAATTGATGCATGACTTAGTATATAATAATGACACTTGATCAACGTGATTATATTACAGTAAGTCATGCTGAGTTTCTAATGGAACGTGATGATTCACAGATCATAACTTCATCACGTGCCATGTTACATAACTCTTTCATTCTGCTTAACTTCTAAACATATCAAGAAAGTATATTCTTAATAGTTCTATTCTCAGTGATTCTGGTAATTTGACATATCAAATCGTGCTATTTCGTTCTTTCTTGTTTAGAACATTAAGTTCATTCGAAGCTCCATACTTACGAATTCTGGACCATTACTCGCTTTACTAAAGCTTGAGAAGAGAATAAAAAGGCAAAGAGCTCCAAAATATAAGAGAAAATATAGAGCCCAATAACAACATAGAGGTTACAAATTGCGGATATTAATACGAATAGCAATATAAATACACGGTATAATTAAGAATAGTTTCACCCCAGGGTAATAGTAGAAGTAAACAGATCTTTCTGGTGAAAGATTGAAAAGAAGGATGACAGAAATGATAATTAGGAAAATATCAAGGATTAGAACTGAATTAAGCATTTTTGCAATCTTTTAGATGTATGAACTAAGAAAGAAAGTATAAGAAAGATGAGAATAATGGAACGGAAGAGTTTAATTTATAATGGAAATATCAGACAGAGTAAATCGAGGTAGATCACCGTATTTAATTATAGAGATCTTAATTTCCTTACTCGCCGAAGAATCAAATCTTTTAGATTTTAAAGATTTTATTTAATCCCTTGAATTCCGGAATTCAAACATGACTAGTCAAAAAGTTATGATGAAACAATGTCTTTCTTATTTCACTATTTAATAATAGCTTCACTCGTACTCTTCGAGTAGTCAAATTATTTTATCTATATTACTCGATGATGATAAAACTCTATTCATCAACTCATATTCGTCATGAAAACATTTCTATTGTTAGCCATGACGATCTCACTCAAATTTCGGGACGAAATTTTTTTAACGGGTAGGTACTGTAATGACCCGGAAATTTCCGACCAAATTTAAACTTAATCTTCCTATAATTCTGACACGATAAACAAAGTATATAATGTTGAGTCTAGAAAATTTTGAAACTATTTTCATGTAATCAATTACCCTTTGACTATTTCCGACGATTCACGAACAATTGTGTGTAAATAAAAATGTAACTATATATATATATATATATATATATATATATATATATATATATATATATATATATATATAATTATATCTATAAATGTATATGTAATATTTTTGAATAAATAAAAATACCCTTTAATCAATAGAGTTAAAAATGTAAAATAATAAACAGAATAATTAAGTATTATTAAAATAAAAATATATATATATATATATATATATATATATATATATATATATATATATATATATATATATATATATATATATATATATGATACTAAGCTATATATGTATATATATGATTCTTAATAATAAATATTATTATATGGTAATATATATAAAATGTACAAATAATAAATACTCAATAAAGGATATTATAAAATATATAATTATTAATTTGCATAATTAATAATATATAATATTAGTTACAGTATAGTTGTTATATTAATGTTATTACTTCATTATCAATATTAAAATAAATATTAATATTAATAACAATATCTGTATTATTGATAATATTATATTTGATACATTTGAATTGTTACATTATTATTAATATTATTATCATCATTATTAATATCAGAGTTATCATTGTAAATATTATTATTATAATTAATAGTAAGGTTATAAATTTTAATTAATATAAATAATATTAGTATTATTATATAATATTAATATTACCATTATCAATAAGAATTATTATTATTATGAGATTATTATTACCATTATTATCATTATTATTAATTTTATTAGTATTAATGTTATCATATCATTATTTATCAATTATTATTATTACTAGTTCATATATCAATGATATTATTATTATTAGTAATATTATTATTATTATTATTAGTAATATTAATCTAGTTATACTTGTGAAATACCAAAATTATGAATTTATATGGAGATATACAAACAGATATTTATGAATACAGTTATATATATATATATATATATATATATATATATATATATATATATATATATATATATATATATATATATATATATATATATATCTAAATATATACAGATATAAATATAGAATTACAGTTATATGCATATAATATATAAACTTTTATAAAGCATACCAATCAGTTGTCCATCTCTATCCATACTGTGATCCATTTTTGTAATTGTCGAATTTTGTTACATGTCATTCTTGTGATGCCCCGTACAAAACCATCGTGTACGAATCATCAATAACAGGATCATTACAAGGTCAAATACTATATGCTGTTTCAAAACAAGTTTGCATTCATGAATAAAGGTGACGTTTTAACCAACGTCAAATGTTTAGCAACCAAAAGTATGCTTCTACGAATAGCAAGAAATAATAGTACGTGACCCGTAGGTCGTTACAAATACATTGTTTCAAAAGTAATATAGTTTGAATGCAAAATAAACGTTTCATGCGGTGACATCTCTAATAAGCGCAACGGGTGTCTACAAAGCATGACTAGTACAGCGGAAGCAAGCAAACCTTAAGCACCTAAGAAAAAAACATGCTTAAAAACGTCAACACAAAGGTTGGTGAGCTATAGTTTAAGTATAACAGTAATGCAAGGTAGGCCACAAGATTTCAGTGCTTCAACAGCGTTTTAAAATAGTATGAAAAGTATATGTATAACCGTGGGCACTTGGTAACTAACTTAACGTTTATCACCCCCTAAAAGTACACTTGGCGAGTGCGTATGTTTACAAAGTATTAAACACCCGTTAAATGCTAGCACTACTAGCCTGAGTGAGGATGTCAAACCCTATGGATCCATATCTAAGATTCGCGTTCACCGGTTCAAAGACCAATGACTAAACGTTACCGAGCTAAGGGGAAAGTTTATGCCGTTGTATAACCCACACATATATAAAGTTTAAGTACTCGTGCCTAATATGTAAAATGTAAAAAGCGCATGTATTCTCAGTTCCCAAAATAGTTAAAGAAAAAAGGGATGTTATAACTTACAGTGAAAAGTAGTAGTAGAGTTGACACGGGAAAAGTAAGCAAGTATGTTGTCCAAAACGTCCTCAACCTAAGTCAAAAGTTACTAAGTTAGTAAATCGTTCCTGATGGTTTAAATGTATGTAAATTAGGTCTTAAGTATCATCATCATCCATCATTAAACAAAAAATGTAAAGTAAGTTTCGTTCAAGAAAAGAGTTTAAAACAAAGGCTGACTTCGTTCAGCCGCTACGACCTCTATACAAACTGAAATAAGGTGAGTCCTATGGCCATTGCTCCGCATATGAGTCCCCTAGAGGCTGACAAATTTCTAGAACCAAACTCATCTTTGTTTGACCGTGGTGACGGTTTAAGTGCGAGTAGGTCAGAAATTTCAGCATAACGTTAACAGGGTGTAGTGACTTTTGGAGATCCATAAATCCTAAATCGTAACTCGGATTAAGTCGAGGCCTAAACGGAAGAAAATCTACTCGAACCGAACTAACTAAAAATAAACTTTACAGTAGCCCAGGTTACTAATCAGACCTCCAAAAACAGTAAACAGAGTGCTTCGGTGGGTTCTTGGTGCTTGATGTTCATCACGGTTCTCATCCTTGATGCATATAGCTTCAAGTGTACAACTCGTTGATGTATTTACATCATCTTTACCAAGTTTTGACCATCATAATACTAGCGCAAGTCTAAGATAAGTAGCACAACTCATTTAAGTGTTGCAAGTAGTTTGATGAACCAAAGTTACATCAAGATCTTATATCCGACACATACAAGAGTTATAAAAGTAATATTAAGCTACAAACTTGAAAGTAAACTAAATAATCAAGATCATAAGTTGTAGAACTTAGATCTTAACTAGATCTTAAAGATCCTAGACTAGAAAGTCTAGATCTAGTGTTCTTAAGTTAGATCCTAAGTTATAATACTTGGATCTTTACTTTAATGAAACCATAAGTTATGAAACTTAGATTTTCATCTTGAAAAGTGTATGTAAGCTCATAAGCTCTTGTTTACAACAAAATTAGAAGACCATAAGCTATAGAAACTTAGATCCAACACAAGTATATGAAGTTATAACTAGAAAGTTATACTTCCATGTTCTTGAACTTACAAAGTTAACTTTAGTTCAAGAAAAATGAGATCAAGATTAACTAATAACACTTGACTAAAATAACAACATCACAACTTTAAAGTACTTTCAAAAGAAACAATTAAACTAAAGTACAAGTATTATGTTCATGTTTGTTTCATACTTAGGAAGATTCAAATCAAAGTTTGGATCTTAGGATTTAACTCTACAAAACATGAACACAAGTATTATAATGAAACTTATGAACTTTAAATCTTGAAAACATTTAAATGTAGAACCATAAACTAGTAAGTTAAGATTATTGTTCTTGGTTCTTCATCAAACAAAAGATGGAAGTAACCAAGATTACATGAAGATACAAGTTAGAAAACTTGATCTCTAACATAAACAAGAAACAACAACAAGTAACAACAAACTACAACTAGTAAATGATGATGATGGATGGTAGTTTTAATGGAAGAAAAAGAAAGAAATAAAAAGATATGATACTTACAACTAGAGAGAAAAATGAGAGAAAATGAAAGTGTGCAAGTATGTGTGTGAAAATGTGAGAGGATACTAGTAAATAAGTTGTCAAAAAAAAATGAAAAAGATCTCCCTCCTCCCCATTGAAGTTCACGGCCAAAGAGGTGTCCCAAAGAGGCAAGTCACATGCTAACTTTCAAATGTGGGAGAATGGTGAGAGCTTGGAATGGTATTAAAGCAAAATGGTGTTGGAAAATGGTGTAAGTATACATGTAACTAGATTCCTTTCACTATTTAATCCATGTTCTTAATCTTAATAATTCATTAGCTTAATGATGGGCTAACTAGTCCATTAAGAGTGTAGGGTGGGCTTCCAAGTCCATTTCCAATAATAAAGGCCCAAGTCCAAGTAAGTAACAAATTAAATAAACAAAGCCCAAGTAATTAACTAGTAACATTAGTTAATTAAAAATGATCAATATTAATTAATCATGAATGTAAATAATATTCGAAAATATTATTCGCGCAAAGTACGTGTGTCACAAAGACAAGTCGGGATATGTAAAGTCAAGTACGGTATCAAGTAAATGTATAAAAATACATTCATTAAACACAAGCATTAATAATAAATATTATTAAGTATAAGTTGGAAAAACCAGGGTCGTTACATTACCCACCTGTTAAAGAAAATTTCGTCCCAAAATTTTAAACTGAGGTAGATGGAGGAGTCGGGAAAAGGTGAGGATACTTCTGCATCATTTGATCCTCTCGTTCCCAGGTAAACTCAGGTCCTCATTTGGCATTTCATCATACTCGGACGATCGGAATCTTGTTGTGCTTCAAAGTTTTGACCTCAAAGTCCATAATTTCGACAGGCTCTTCCACGAAGTGGAGTTTGTCATCAATCGTAAGTTCCTCCAATGGTATGACATGTTCCGGTTCAGCAAGACACTTCTTCAAATTCGATACATAAAAGGTAGGGTGAACTGAGCTCAATTATGTTGGAAGATCTAAATGGTAAGCAACGGATCCAACACGCTCCAAGATTTTAAAAGGACCAATGTATCGCGGGTTTAACTTCCCATGTTTTCCAAAATGGATCACACCTTTTGTAACGACCCGGATTTTTCCGATCGTTTTATACATATGAGATTAATATTTACATAAATTAAACATTACCAACATGATAAGCAATCTAAATTGTTGAGTCTTGTGTTTTTGAAAAGAGTTTTACACAACGTTTGACCGTCCAATTTGACCGATGATATCACGAACTATATAACATACGACAATTATACAATTGTGTACATATACGTATTTATACATATTTAACATGATCTAAGGATGGTTTAATATATCATTGTGTACTAATAACAATGAGTTATAAGTATACTTTGAGACTACTAACTTAAGTTTTCAAAAAGATAACTATATGTAACGTTCTTGGACATATATACCTATAACTTATAATGCTTATACAAGTATCGTATAAATATGTATTTAATCACTTTTAAAGGGCTTATATACATAAAACAATATAAGTATATTTACAAAAGATAGCTATATTTGAATCATCGTTCCGTTTCCTCAAGATTTCTACAAGTATATCTAGGGTATATGTACCCGTATCATACCCAGCTTCTATACGTATTTACTATTGGTATATACACATCACAATCAATTTATTAGCAGCCATGAGTCAGCAAATTTTAGATCTTAGCATGCATGATTAATCAATTTGGCATATTACAAGACTTTTACACAATATTACAAACTTATACATCATTTCACCACCATTTATACTCCATTCCATTTTCATTTTTACTACACATTTTCTCTAGCTAAAAACACCTACTTGTAAGCTTCATTCACCTCTAAGAAATCCAGCAAAAACTCTCTTAAGAATCACCTTAATAACCATCATATTAAGATCAAACAAGAACACTACAAGATACTACTTTCATTTCAAGTCTATATTCTAAGGTTACTTCCAATCTATCAATCCAACTTCACCACTCTTTAGGATCAAGAATTATACTTCCTTTCCAGTCCAAGTAATTTAAGGTAGTAACCTTATTCATAATCTTATTCGATTCATATTTATATAGCTACATTATTTTGAGTTATAAATTATAACAACAAGAACATAGTTTGAATGATTTCAAACTTATTCGCAAACTAAATAGATCCTTCTAACTTGACTTTTAAAACACTTCAAGACCTGTAATATATCATAATGATATGCTAACTTAACAAGATACAACTTGATTTTACAAAGAACACCTTAAAACTGAATCTACGTCGTCGGAGTGCAACCGGGGGCTGTTTTGGGTTGGATAATTAAAAACCATCTTAAACTTTGAATTGGAAATTTATATTCTGGAAAAATGATATTTCTTATGATTATGTTAACATATAAAAATCTCATGGTTTAACTCAAAGTGTAAGTATTTTTAAAAATGATCATTTAGATGTTGTTTTTATGATGGAAATGATCACTTTCATAAGATTCACCCAAGTTTGACCTATAGCCTGTGATTTTGAATGTAAACCAAGGTATTTACAGTTCATATTCATAAATAATGACTCGATCCAAGAAAGTGGCAAGTTGAATCAACAAAAACGGAGTTGTATTGAAGAAACTATGACTAAAACAAAATCGGGTATCCGAAGCTAGTTTAGCTACGAAAATATTTTGACTAAAACCAAACTAATCATATCTTGGCTAATTAACATGATATTTTATATATATTTACTCATGATTTGATTTTACATATTTCAGGACCACCCGTAAACAACACGAGAAGATTAATTATAAAACCTCATGATTGTACGCAACACGTCATTTGACAACACGGTACTTTATGTACGCAACACGTCATTTGACAACACGGTACCATGGGTCGAGATTAATTCCGATCAATACGAATTCGATGGGGTCTTTATTTATTTTATTGAGCAACTAATTGTGGACCACTAACATCGGACTGCTAACTGCGGACTAATAGATATTAAAGGTATTATAAGTATATATGTAATGATTATTTGAAAAGAAAATATGTTGATATATTATATATATGGTTAGGTTCGTGATATCTATCGGAGACCAAGTCGTGTTAAATATCTTCAAGGCAAAAGTGAGTATATAGTCCCATTTTTAAACTCTAAATATTTCGGGATGAGAATACATGCATTTTATGATTTACGTTATGGACACAAGTGATTAAAAATATATATTCTACGTTGAGTTGTACCACTAGCATACTTCCCTGTAACTTGGTAACTACTATTTACATGCGGTATTGTAAACGCGAATCCTGTTGATAGATCTATCGGGCCTGACAACCCCAACCGGACTGGACGACCAGTATTCAACGGTTGCACAGTACTTCGTTTCGGTGACTACACTTGGTACGGTGTAGTGAGATTTCATAATAAAGGGAATATGCGACCTTGATTAAATGTTAAGTATGGTTATCAAGTGCTCAACCACTTAGAATATTTTTATTAAAACGTTTATGTATATGAAATCTTGTGGTCTATATTTATAACGCTGCTAGCATTAAACCTATATCTCACCAACTTTATGTTGACGTTTTAAGCATGTTTATTCTCAGGTGATAAATAAAAGCTTCCGCTGCATTATGTCGAATTTAAGCAAGATTTGGAGTATGCATATTTGTGTCAAAAATAAAACTGCATATCAGAAGATTTGTAATGTGAAATATGTTGGAAATCGTATTATTATTATCAAATGTAAACTTTGTAAGACTAAGAATATCGCTAAACGATAATCATTATTATGTTGTTTAAGCCTTTGGTTATAATAAAGATTATGGTTTATATCATAAAAATGTATGCAGATTTTTAAAAATGTCACATATAGAGGTCAATACCTCACAATGACACCAATGAGTACGTGACGTTTATATTCGATATGAATGGGACGCTTCAGGTGGTATCAGAGCATTGGTCTTAGAGAACCAGAAAATTTGCATTAGTGTGTCTTATCGAGTTTGTTAGGATGCATTAGTGAGTCTGGACTTTGACCGTATTTGATTTTGAAAACTATTGCTTATCCTTGTTGGTTAAAAATTAATATGTAAATATTATGTGGTACTAACGTGCTAGTTGTTGTGTGATAAATGTCTGGCTTAGAACTTGTTATCACATTCAGCGACTCCGAACCAGAATTCTCAGATAGTGTTCCAGTCATTAACCTATCCGATGATGAAAACGACACCTTTGGGGAAGACTCACAATTTCTGGATTAATCAATTGAAGAGGAACCGGAAAGTGATCCTGAGGAGGAAGAAATACTGGAAATTACGAAAGACAAGTTCGAACAAGGAAAGAAACGAAAGGCTACTGAATTGGAAAATCCAAATCCCGAGTTTAGTGAGGATGTTGTGGCACCAACTCCACCAGACACTTCCACCCCTATTCCCGCTATTCCTATTAGTTCTATCCCAGCATCCAGTTCTTCGGCCCCTCAGCCAAAACGTAGGGAGACAGCTAGGATTAGCGTTAAGCGATTCCCTGAACACAAAGGTTTTGGGATATAAGCTAAATGATGCGCTGTTGTTTTAAACCATGGGATCATATAACGTTTTGTATAATATTACTAGTGTGGTTTGCATGATGTTTTGAAATGTCCTGTTCTTATTGATTAAAAACGTTCCATATTAATTGATTTCGTTGCAAGGTTTTGACCTCTATATGAGACGTTTTTCAAAGACTGCATTCATTTTTAAAACAAACCATAACCTTTATTTCATAGATAAAGGTTTTAAAAAGCTTTACGTAGATTATCAAATAATGATAATTTAAAATATCCTGTTTACACACGACCATTACATAATGGTTTACAATACAAATATCTTACAACAAAATAAGTTTCTTGAATGCAGTTTTTACACAATATCATACAAGCAT